>NC_089783.1:9724281-9784281 GCF_040412425.1 Macrobrachium rosenbergii | reverse complement strand
ACTGTAGCTTACTTTTGCTGTGTACTTACATCCCTGAAATAATGACAGTGAAGACACATTCACATGACAATATACTAAAACCAAACAAACTACTTTTTTTGTGCACAGGCTCTTGTTGTAGCTGCAACAGACCACAACATCGACACTAATACTAATGGAAAGCAACGCTTTTCGTTAAGACTGAATATCCTGTGAGGATTCGAAGAGCTCTGAATTCGGTTACCCAGACGACTAGAACTCAACTTGTAGACGCTATGCATGTCTTGTGAGGATTAGAAGTGCTCTAAATTTGGTTACCCAGACAACTACAGTAGAACTCAACTTCTAGATAATAAAATCGCGGGAATAGAGTCACAGAAGGTCATAATTTTATGGCAAAAAACTTCAGTCTTGTGGTAAAAATCAGAACAAATTATATTAAGTAAACTTCTTGTACATTTTTTCTGTAAATGTTCTGATGTGTAAAACAAATAAATACAAAGAATTGAGTAAAATCATAGGATTGCATCCTAGATAAATGATATTCATGAAATAAGCAAAAAAATACTGCAATGATATACTTGTTAATTGCTGCAAATGAAAAGTGATCCCTTGCGATGCACCAAAACTAATGATAATTTTGTTATCATTGGTCTTGGTGCATCGCAAGGAATCAGCTTTCATTTGCGGTAATTAACAAGTATATCATTGCAGTATTTTTTTGCTTATTTCATGAATATCATTTATCTAGGATGCAATCCTATGATTTTACTCAATTCTTTGTATTTATTTGTTTTACACATCAGAACATTTACAGAAAAAATATACAAAAAGTTTACCTAATATAATGTTCTGATTTTTACCACAAGACTTAAGTTTTTTGCCATAAAATTATGACTGTGACTATTCCCACGATTTTATTATCTAGAAGTTGAGTTCTGCTGTAGTTGTCTCGGTAACCAAATTTAGAGCACTTCTAATCCTCAAGACATGCATAGCGTCTACAAGTTGAGTTCTAGTCGTCTGGGTAACCGAATTCAGAGCTCTTCGAATCCTCACAGGATATTCAGTCTTAACGAAAAGCGTTGCTTTCCATTAGTATTAGTGTCGATGTTATGGTCTGCTGCAGCCACACCAAGAGCCTGTGCATAAGAAAAGCAGTTTGGTTTTAGAATATACTAAGTTTCCATGCCATAACCTACCCTCTTAAAGTGGAAATAGCCTGTTCAGTTAGTCCCAGCAGCTACTCTAAGTTTATTATTATAATTAACACTATATATCGTATGAGTAAACTTTCCCATTGACAGTCCCAGGTATTAGTATTATTGTTACTTCAAACTGCCATCAACTTTCACATTAACAATCCCATATATAATTGTTCCTTCAAACTCCCAAAAAAGTAACAGGAAAGAGAGTGCCATCCCTTAAGATATATTTAATAGGGCACCAATCTTACACTGAAACCACCGCACCTAACTTTAGTGCTACATAACTACGGAAGGTGTCATGCAATGCAAACTACTTTTGTCCTTTAGTATCCAGTCTTAAGGGAATTGAAACTGCACAACCCCACTGGGCGAGAAATTAAGTTGGGGAATTCGGAATAAGAAAGGGGCTCCCGAAGCAATCTTCGGCGCTGGGGGAGAGGTGGATGAAGGTAGGGGTCAATGAAAATATGCAATGCAATCTGAACTGTCTATTTCCCAACATGAAAGCTTTGCTTGAAGAGTAAGAAGGGGGAGAGTGGGGGTGTTGAGAGGGGTGACGGAACGACGTTAACCAGACTGCCCGAACTTGAATTACAATTTCCACTATTAACCAGCCTATTAGAATACCTGGCAAGTCCACGTCATCAGTGTCAAAAACGATTCTTTAACATCCCAAGACCTAAGCCTCTTAGAAAATCGTTAAGCTCCACGTATTACCCGTCTAGTTCCTATTTACTACTGTGCATTTCAGGGCCGTCTCTAATTGGTTTTCGTCGATAACTACTTTCCAAAGCATCGGATATGGATCGTATTTAGGAAATAACTATTTGAAGCCACGGCCTAATTGGCAAAAATATGCACTGGTGTCTAATGTTGATAACTAAGGCACTTACCGGAGTAAATCACAAATTTCAAGGGAAACAGCTAAATTTAGAAAGCACCCAAAGGGAGGCTAGCAAAACGTCATTACTGAAGGTCCCCCCACTCATTTATACTGACATACTTTACTAGACACCCCGCCCATATATTTTATGAAGACTCGCGTGTTGGTAGTGGTAGTAATAGTAGTATATGGGATTCTTGTATTGTTTCACACACAAACACCTACCCTACTCTCATCTTTTCGATGAATCATGTCTTAAGTACAATAAAGGAATGAGCATCAAATGAATATAAATTCTGTAATACCAATTCCCTGGCGCAATTCACGTTTCCTATATAACTTAAAATATGCACCAAAGTCCTCCACACACTGTGAAAACCATTGTTACCCTGAAGTTTGCTGCTTCATATTGTCTAAAGTTCCGGTTTACGTGTACCTGCCTAGTACTGCTAAATGAATGTAACAAACGCAAGTGTTCTAACCTCCTTAATGCATGATCAATCCCATAATAAACCCAAAGTATTTAGTATATCACACAATCTCATTTATTATTCCATGTGTGTCAGTTTCGTTGTTCCTATACACTTCATTTACTGTACTTGAAACTGACACTATTGTTGTAGGGTTGAGTGGTTATCAGCGAGCCTTTGTATTCCCGGTTTCATCTTTTTTTTTTTTCTATGGATTTGAAGTTACTCATTCTTTCAATTATTTTGAATATTTACATCGTTTATTATATAGATATATTTCATTTGATCGTAACTACATTGTGGTGCTGAATGATACTCTTAACATTGTGGTGCTGAATGATACTCTTAACATTGTGGTGCTGAATGATACTCTTAACATTGTGGTGCTGAATGATACTCTTAACATTGTGGTGCTGAATGATACTCTTAACATTGTGGTGCTGAATGATACTCTTAACATTGTGGTGCTGAATGATACTCTTAACATTGTGGTGCTGAATGATACTCTTAACTTAAAGTCCAAGCGCTTGGGCTATGCCCCAAGTTTTATAATCCACTAATCCACAGATTGTACTGAACTTAAATGAAATTGAAGGAAATCTGAAATCCAAAAATTCTTGTAATATAACATTTTGTAAAAAGATATGCTGTTTAAGTTAAGATTAAGACAGCTTTGTGTGAATCGGGGTATTACGCTTTGAGCAGATCAGAAGCGCACAACTTTCGATGGAAAGGGAAAGTAAAATTTCTATATGAGGATAGGTCAAAGTGGAAACAAAAGAGCACACTCCAAAAGTAACTTTTATTAATTTTCATCATCCAGGTATAAGTCTTCTGTATCCTCGTTATCGCTGTCTAAGTTTATAATGATACGTCCCACAGGCTCCTGAATGTCTGATGACCAATATCCATCCTCAAAATCACATCGTTCCACTGCTGACGCCCAAACCTTATGAGTGACCAAAAAGCTTGGCTTCCTCCAGTCTTACCTGCAGGTCTGCCCGGGTGAATCGATGTAAGGATGAACAGACATTACGTTTCACGCACGCCCATACCCGCTCAATGGCATTGAGCTCTGGGTGGGCAGGTGGCAAGCGAACCACCTCATGGCCCCACCCTCGGATGACGTTGTCCACGGTGTACTGTGGTTTTGGCCGGTACTGTTGGCATCTGAACAGCAGCTCTGGTCGTGTCGCACCGTCTGGGACAGGGATTCTGCACCTCTCCAGCCAAGGAATAAGGTCTGCTTTCTTGGTTGCCGTAGTTGGACATAGACACGCTCTATCAGCTGGCTGTGATAAGGTGCGTTGTCAAGTACCAGCACCGATGGTTCGGGCGGCAATGGTAGAAGCTGAGTTGTCAGCCAGCGTACTAATAGCTCGCCTGTCATTTCCCAGTGGTAATCACCACATACTCTTTGCAGGGTAAGAAAGGAAAACCCTCAATAAATCCATTTGCTGTGCCAGCTGTAACCACCACGAAGCAATCTCCTTCGCCAGATGGTACCTGTCGGCTATGCGTGGCACTGGTAGCAGGCTGTGTGGTGTCCACCCACTCCCTGTTGTGGCTTATTCTTGTGGTGAACCACGTCTCATCGACAAACTATCTGCCTCCGTTATTCTTGGTGGCGCCTCAGAGCCCGGAGAGCGCCGATCCGACGGCAAACCAAGTCAAGGGATTCTTTTGCAAGATACATCTTTCGCCGAGAAATTTTGTATTTGAATCCCATATCTTGCATGAGCCGCCACACCGATATCTCAGAGGTTGTTTCTGGGATAATGGTGGCTGTCTTCAAATCTTCCGTTAGGGTTCTGACAGTGAAAACTTGCTTTGCTGAAAACTAGTCATGAACAAAGCGGCGAATGACACCCGCTGTAAAATTATCAAAGGCTTGTGGGGCAGGCATTACTACCCCAGCAGACCGAGGCGAGCTCACTGATCTGTTGCGCTGGACAAGCTTTCTCACAGCATGCGACGTCATACCCATGAAATTTGCCACACAGTCGTAGGGCCTGTGTGGATAAGGATAAAGACCAGTATTCAGCCAATGAATAAAAATGCTTTATATAACATACTTTTTTTTCCTACGCACACGGCCATGTAAAGTATTGATAACTATATTATTAATCATAATGTTCAGTTTTCATCAGTTTTTATTCTTATTAATATCATTATTGTTATTATTCATACTTCGACGACAGGGACGATGATAATAGAATATGCATAAATACATATGCCATATACATATATAGACATGGTACATACATAAACACATAATACATGAAATTTTATATATGTGCGCGTGTGCGTGCGCGCGCGCATGTGTGTAAGGTGGTCAGTAGAATAGACTAAGTTTTTAAAAATAGTTGTTGCAGCTATCAGTGGGGTAGTTTATCAGTCAAGAAATTTTTGCCAGTGTTTAATCTTTGTCTGAAAAGTCAGAGGCCTTGATACAAACAAAATATTTTCATACTCGTCATTCGAGTCTTACCCCTATAAAGGTCAACTTTGTTATCTTGTCTAAATCTTTTGGTGCTTGTGCATCTCCTTGTTAAGCACTTACTACTTAAAATTTAGCATATGACGCTTACGATTTTCTTTGTTGCATACTGCAAAAACAACACGATAGTCTTGCAGCCACGAGGAAAATTTGCTAGGCTTGCCATAGGTGAAGCAGCAGTCACGTTTAACCTGGCTTTGCCCTGTCGTCGGCGACTCTGCGATATTTACTATTATGCAAGGTTACCAGGTATATCGGGCCAAAATATCTTGCCAAACACCTCAAAATTATCCTATTTTCATTTCAATATGATTTTCTTTCACCAGTTCCAAAAGTTTTGTATAACTGATCAAGAAAATGTAAATAGAAATTGTTATAATTGCTATGTATTCCTATAGTCAAATAGTAACATTGCCATTATGTTTATCATATTCCTTTGCTATAATGTCACTTTATACAGTATACCAAATTCTTATTACCCGTGGTATCACCAATGGAAACCGTATTATCGTGATTCTCAATTCTCAACGATGGTCAAATATTTGTTTCTACGATCATTATCACACTACTGTGAACATTGCTGTTAAGCCTGTCATACTTTACGTTACTGCTATTAAGCCTGATGTCATACTTTACGTTACAACTAGCCTCCCTCTGAGTGCTTACTAAATTTAGCCAAGTTTCCCTTGAAATTTCCGTTTACTCCGATAAGTGCCTTAATTATCAACATTAGACATCAGTGCATATTTCTGCCAATTAGGCCGTGGCTTCAAATAGTTAATTCCAAAATACGATCCATATCCAATGCTTTGGTAAGATTTCATCGACGAAAACCAATTAGACACGGCCCTGAAATGCTCAATAGTGCGAATGAAATTTTAAGTTATAAAAGTATGTCAGACACTTACCCGTCCCTATTCTCAGCTGCGCTAACAAATTCAAACTTACATTTCATGACCAAACAAAGGGCTCAAGTACTGTAATACCTTCTGCTATTAATAACTTGCACTGTCAAACGTCTCCTTAGGTCTATCGCATTTTTTTTACCCTAGTCTATTCCCAGTATCATTAAGATATAGACTTTAGTGTTTATCACCTTTATCCTAACACCTGTATCTATATAATAATAGCACGTTCTTTACCCTATTCTATACTATCCTATATTTCAAGTTCCATATCTAACTTCCCATTAAGTCCTAGCTACACGAAAACTATCAACCTTGCAGTTCTAATCTAACTTAGAAGTTGGTTGGTTTGAAACTCCCGTTGAGCATGGTGACAAAGTCACCATGCTTGTTTTTGAACTTCCCATTGTGCATGGTGAACAAGTCACCATACACAACAACAAGTCCACCTTTGCCTGGCAGGTGGCACCGCCACCCCGGCAAAGGTGGACTTGGGAAGTGGGCAAAGAAAACTTACTTTAAATGCAAAACTATTTACATGCAAAGCTTAATTTACACGAATTTACAAGCAAAGCAAAGCTTAATTTACACGAATTTACGTGCAAAG
Organism: Macrobrachium rosenbergii; assembly: GCF_040412425.1. Lineage (NCBI taxonomy): Eukaryota > Metazoa > Arthropoda > Malacostraca > Decapoda > Palaemonidae > Macrobrachium > Macrobrachium rosenbergii. The sequence continues at coordinate 9,777,729 of NC_089783.1, read as the reverse complement.
CAAAGCTTAATTTACACGAATTTACGTGCAAAGCTTAATTTACACGAATTTACGTGCAAAGCTTAATTTACACGAATTTATAATCAAAGCTTAATTTATACGAATTTATAATCAAAGCTTAATTTATACGAATTTATAATCAAAGCTTAATTTATACGAATTTATAATCAAAGCTTAATTTATACGAATTTATAATCAAAGCTTAATTTATACGAATTTATAATCAAAGCTTAATTTATACGAATTTATAATCAAAGCTTAATTTATACGAATTTATAATCAAAGCTTAATTTATACGAATTTATAATCAAAGCTTAATTTATACGAATTTATAATCAAAGCTTAATTTATACGAATTTATAATCAAAGCTTAATTTATACGAATTTATAATCAAAGCTTAATTTATACGAATTTATAATCAAAGCTTAATTTATACGAATTTATAATCAAAGCTTAATTTATACGAATTTATAATCAAAGCTTAACATACGAATTTATAAGCAAAGCTTAATTTATTTAAATGCAAAACTTACTTCATACGAATTTATATGCAAAGCTTAATTTATACGAACTGATAGGCAAAACTAACGATTAGCAAAACTTGATAAGCAAAACTAAACTGATAGGCAAAACAAACTTTTGAAGCTGAAATAATTACTCAAGAGCTTTAAAAATCGTTACTGCTCAAAAACTTGAAAACTAAAATACTTAACTAAACTCTACAATTAAAAAAACAGCTGAAGTTACAAGATCAAACCAAATAAGGCAAAAGTTTAATTAAGTTTAAAAAAGTTTAAATCCACTAACCTAAAAAAAAATATTAGATATACTCTACAAACTTTCAAAAATTACCTTCCACACACAAACTTCTCCCCCACACATTAAACTAACTTCTGATGCCGAAATGTAACTAATCAAAAAAAAAAAAAAAACTGAAAACATCTTCCACATACAAACTTCTTCCACACACAAACTAACTTCTGATGCTAAAATGTAACTAAACTAGTCAAATACAAAAATTAAAAAACCGAAAACAGTTCTGAAGCTGAAACAAATCCTAAAATTTCTCGAAATATTCAAAGCTGGAAAAGTTAAATTTTAACCTTAGTAATTAAAAAAAAAAAAATTGCAGACAAACTTTCAAAATTCTCAAAAAAAAAATTGTAGACAAACTTTAAAAATTCTCAAAACTAAGGTTTTGAATCTGAATAAAAACCAAACGCATTAAATTACGGTCTAAACTTAAAATGAAATCTTAAGAGTTTTGATTCTGAAGAAAAAAAAATGTTCGGGGAGTTGCTCAAGCCACAACTAAGAAATACTTACTCACGCATTAATCCTGTTTAGTCATAAGGTATCGGTACATCTAAGAATAGAATAACTCATTGTGGCACGCCCATTTAACACCACCCTGACCTGAAATAAGAAAATATATGTTGTGGCACGCTTATTTGACGACACACCCTGACCTGAAATAAGTAAATATTAAAGCCCACAGTGTTCTAGCAAATGGAAAGAACTAAATGCTGACTATTGGTTACAATCAGCTGGGCCATCTGATAACTTAAAATACTAAGACAAGGATCAGCAAGTAAGGCTTTATAAATGCTGATAAGCGTTATTGCTAGTTTATTGCCCCTTAAGCCTACAATAATTAAAAGTTTAACTCAACTTAATATACCCCATATTAGGAAGGCTATGGTGGTCGAGTTAAGCCTCTAATCCTCAAGAAACTTTAAACCCTATTGCATCGTAGGACTTGCTATATTGCAGCATAAAGTTGAATTTAAAACATCCGTAGCACTGCATAAGATTGCTAGTATAAAACCAAAGTGCATAGAATTACCACTCAAGCAATCAAGTTCAGCTTAGTAATGAATAGGCTTCGAAATTGAGTCTTAAATACCAAAGTCTTAAACACCATGTTGAAGGGCACTCTACAGTACAATACCTAACAAACATTACAGTACAACAATACCTAACAAACATTTTGAACAGGTACTGTTGGAGTTTAAAACAAAAAATCGAAAATACTAGTATTTGAAGGTACAAAACCCGCAAACTGAAAACTTTCATACGACAGACTGACTGTCATGGCTCATGCACCACAATCTAAATATTTGAGAAATATAAAACGCAAAACTAGTAACAGTATCCACTTGCCAGCCCAACAAACCTGAAAGCAAGCCTTCACGCTTAAAATCTTGCCAAGTCTATTCACAATACGACATACGCGAGAAACTGCTCAAGCTTCTTTAGACCTCAAATGAATATTGTAGTCAGAAGACATGCAAGTGAAGCATATAGGTTATTTGAATCTAGAACATTTGTAAGTCTGGCTGGAAAGCATTTGTACACTATGCACCATGACTATACAACAAAATACCTCCTGAAGTGAACACCATACAAGAAGAAAGCAAATTTTAAAAAGAACTAAAAAGACTTCTATTCTGCAGGAGCTACGATGCTGACGAGAAAACACAAAATTATAAAACATATAAGAAGCACCTTACTTTGAAAACGTACAAGGGCCAATCAAAAAGGGAATCGTCCCTGTGGAAGACTGTACATCAAACCAAAGGGAAACAGAGTGAAACCAACGATCGTCCAGTACACCACGGCCAAAATCTCAAACGCAAATAAACGAGAAAGTCGAGTTAGTATCAAAGAAACCTGTCTTACCAAGCCTGGGACTCTACAAAATTGAAACAAGATGTTCTTGAGGATAACAGCCAACGACCGCTGAAACTGCCTGTTTTGTGGGACGTTACTTCATCGCCCTTTCACCACCGAAGGAAATTATTATTATTATTATTATTATTATTATTATTATTATTATTATTATTATTATTATTTCACTCTTCCTTTTTAGCGAACTACCCCAATTATGTATCAGTAGTTAGCCCATCTGCAAAAAATTATTATTATTATTATTATTATTATTATTATTATTATTATTATTATTATTACTTGCCATTTACTCTTCCTTTTTAGCAAACTGCCAGAATTATGTATCGGTGTTTGGTCTTTATTTGAAATTATTATTATTATTACGTATACCTTAGTTTTACCAGACCACTGAGCTGATTATTATTATTATTATTATTATTATTATTATTATTATTATTATTATTATTATTATTATAGTTGTTACTGTTGTTTTCAGCAGTGCTTGGTTATAAGAGTTCATGAATATTACTTTTTACTAGCGTACTTAATTTAGTATTGTTTTGCGTTCATCTTATCGTTCATCGTATATGGCCCGGAGCTGAAACTAAGGATATTATCATCATTAATTATTAGTTTATGTAACATGGCGTCACAGTGACATGGTCATAGCCAACACTAGTATTGAACACTTTTGTTAAGGTGATTCAGCGGCGGTCTTATTAACTCGCACCAATGAATGAAAGGAAATTTTTATGATTAAATTTATTTTTACTAATTAAAGGTTCGGATGTTCGTAATCTACAACGGTAAAAGGTCACCTTCAGCGATTTGCCATATGGATTCAAGGCTTGCAGTGATAAATATATCCCAAAATTTTGGGGAAATTGAGAAGGTAGGAGGACTAAGCGGCATTAGATAAATCATTTATATCTGTCGTAAGTGATATAATTAGCGGCTAATTCGAACAGTGGTCAATGAATTTACTGAAACCAGATCATATTGTTCGATCATCGCCAGATATTCGAATCCTGTTTCGATATTATTAGGTGGAGCTATGAAAACTATTATCATGAGGATTATATATATATATATATATATATATATATATATATATATATATATATATATATATATATATATATATATATATATATATATATACATATATATATATATATATATATATATATATATATATATATATATATATATATATATATGTGTGTGTGTGTGTGTGTGTGTGTGTGTGTGTGTGTGTGTGTAGATAGATAGATAAATAGATATTAAGCTCCAATATACTTTAATATCCAGTTCGCTACACCTCGGGAATAACTTAACTTACATCCAAGAAGAATTATGATTAATAAATGTTTCGTCACCAGTTCTCAAGAGAGGTATAAGTTGCCATCGACTCTGCTGTACACGCCTGTCGAATTCAGGTTTTGTACTTAGAATCGATATAAACCCATCTTCACCACGATAGCTGACTGGTAAATTTATAACGCGTGGCTAATTATGAATTTGTGAATTTGTCTTATACACCAAGGGTTTTTCTTATATTCACAAACATTAGGCCACAAATATCATAAAATATCCAGTTCACTACATTAGGTAGAGCTCTTAAAATATCATATATATATATATATATATATATATATATATATATATATATATATATATATACACACACACACACACACATATATATATATATATATATATATATATATATATATATATATATATATATGCTCACACAAATATCAAGCCACAAACATTGTTTATTGCCTAATTCACTATACCTCACAATTAGCTTACAACCAGAAGAGTTATAACTTATAAGTGATTCGTTACCAGTGGTATTCGAAACGTTGCTTCATTTAGAAACAATGTTGTACTTTAGACCATGGGTGATGTACAGTGACTTTTGACCACTGACCCATCAAGAAAGGTGTAAGTTGATACCAACTCTGCTGTATAGGCATAATTCTCTTTTATTTTGATGGACATCAATAAGAGCATTTTCTACGATTCTTCCATATCACAGCAGAAGGGTAGTCAGGTTTGATGTTCCTATAGGCATGTTCTTAATGCCTCTACGTAAGGGAGTTTTATTTTGCTGGTATATCCCTTATTTTGTTATGCCCATTGGTTTGAAGGGATATCTTACTGGTTTGGTTGATAGCTTTTCCGCCGACATAGTGAGGCAGCTGGTTGAGTTGTTTACAGATGAAATCGACTCCTTTGTCTATGTAACCGTCAGAATAGGTACGTGGTCCTCAGAGAAAAAAATTACACTGATGCCTCAGTCTTTATTGAAATTGCAGTGTCATGATAGTTAGGAAATGAATGCAGGAAGTAGAGAACCTTGGTCTTCTATAGACGTTGAAACTGTGAATGATTCCCTACTGATATATCTAAGGAGGCTTGTTCCCGTCCTTTTCTCATTCAGTTTTGAACGTAACACTAGAAGTGAATTAATTTTGCTGCAAATAGATATCAAAATCTTCTCAACTATTATTCCAGAACGTGAAAATGTTATCAACTTGTCGCACCAAAACCACTTTGGGACTGAGTCATTAAAGTCCATGCAGACATTGGCTTTAAAAGAGGAATAGCAGGCTGCCTGTTCCACATACAAGTCTTTGTAAACCTCCCAGTTAAAAGTGGACATGATATTGGTTACACGGAGCTTGATTAACTGTTTTTTTTTTTTTTTTTACTGCCCAGAGGAAATAGGTCTTGTAAGGAGTTGATTTTTTCCCTTATGAAATTCGGGATGTTGTTTACAGGAACCTTTGTGAATAATGATTCCGCATCCTGGCTTATGAGCGTTATGTTGTTCACTGGAATATTTGATTTATAGAATTTCTGAATAGAGTCCTCTGCTATTTTATAAACTACCTAAGAAATGTGTCAGCAAACCTGCTAAGTTTCTGATATTGTAAAAATAAACGAGAACTAATTTCACAAAACTGGGAGTCAGAGAATGCCTTCTTATGGGTTATGGCGAGTCCGTAGAAATATGGTAGAGTTGTTGACAAATCCAGGTAAAAAAGATACGTCACAGAAAAAAAGTCATGCTTAGGGCGCCGATGCTGACCGAGTAGGACTTCCCCTAACTACTGAACAAGACAGTCACGACGATATAAACTATATTGACCGGAGACCGTTGACGATATGGAATCGATAGTCACAAAATTTATATCTTTTAGGCAACTATCCATAGCAAATCAACCCTTGAATTGCCTTATAACTACTGAATGTTCATTTTAAGATTGACTTTTCGCTTCTGTTTAATTAATCTTGATTTTAATATTTCATTGTATGTATGAAGAAGTATGTTTGGAAACATGCGAAAGCTCGTTATTATTACATTTGCACAAGTATATACAGCTATGGATTTCGTAATCACCATAAATTCTTTAATATTTTACTATTGCATACCTCTATATCCTTCTGAATGAACATACGCGACAAAAGCCGAGGAAGAAATACCAATGAGGTTTATGCCCTGGGGTGTGAAAGCCATCAACCGGTAGATCTATGCCTAAGGAGATGAATACCAATGTGGATTATGACCACACCCAGATCGGTTTTCCTTATCCAGAATTCTGAAAAAAAACTGAATGTAACACAACAAGAAACCAGCATTACAAGAACTGATAGACAACCCCAGAATAAAATGCAAAAGCAACACATGTCGGAATCTAACAATAAAGAAGGCTGTGTATATAACAACCAAGCCGACGTTGAACGTCCCCACCAACTGCCTGAAGGGAAGAACACAAGGTCAATGCCACTCCCATAACAGTCCCCAATCAAATACTTCGGAAGAAATCAATAAATTTATATTAGACCCATAAGAACAAGAAGCAGAATGTAAAACTAATGTAATAATGTAGTTTCACAATGGAATTGCATTATGTAAATATAATGTACATAATTAGCCACCCCCTAAGTAACTAAGCATTGTAAATATAAATAATAACTCCAAACCCCTCCCCAGTCACATTCCCATCATACGCATATGCACACAAATATACTGTATATAACACATTCTCCTACCTTTGTAATCTGCAATATGTTTATATACTAAAAGGTCCTTCTGTAAATTCACTTCTACGAACCTTTTTATGTCCTTCTGTATTCACTGACACGAAAATTTTAACATTATAGCCTTCACTTGGTTATACTGAACTACACAGAAATTGCACGACTTCCTGTTCGCCACCTTTTGTTCACTGCCGTATCTGTGATAAACAGCAACTTGCCTTTTCTAACTGGGCTGTGGTAGTAACATCAATTGTTACTGAAGCAATGATAGTTACCCCACGAATTTGCGGGTTTTTATTTCAGTTCAATACAAGATGAGGAAATGATGATAACTGCTCAAGTAGAAAAAAAAATGCAAAGCCTGCGCTTGTTTCCAGAGCATGTACACGAATTTTTATTTTAAGTGAAACGAATTATAGTTGTGATGGTTCATAGTAATTTTCATTTTTATTTTATCCGGTTTCATTACACTTTCTCACTTTTTTCATTACACACACACACATGCATATATATATTACTAAAAGGACCTCATTCAAACTGGATGGTATCTAACGGAGCTTTTTATTCAGAAAAAGTTACAAGTTTTCGTGGACAAACAGTCCACATTATCAAGTATCCGTTTTTAGTAATTCTACTAATGCACAGAACAATTGTGTATGTGATAAAGTTAATGTGTGTATGTATATATATATATATATGTATATATATATATATATATATATATATATATATATATATATATATATATATATATATATATTTATATACATACATACACACACACACACATCATCCCACGTGGGATAAGTGAAATTTAAACAAATGTATCGTTGAGTCCCAATTCTACGGTTGGGTTTGTTTAAAAAAGAAACTCATTGATACATTTTTAAAATTTCACTTATTCCACGTGGGACGATGACGAACCTAGCCATCAGTGCTGCCAACATCCGTAATGGGCCTGATGGTCGCTTCTGTTAACTGCCTTGTCATTCATAAAATATTTATTTATTTCGACTGAAACATTTAGCATCACTATAAGAAAGGAATGTTCTATCTACTTATGTAAAATTTATTATATTTGATTAACCAAAAAGTATATTTTTTGACCTTTGGAGACAGAGGAAGAGAATAAGAAATGCTAAAAATTATTTTTGGTCCTATTTCATCACCCCTAAAACGGTGGTAGGTTTTATCTTATTACTGAAAACTTTTAATTAACGCTAGAATAAACTTTTCAACTTTCCAATGGTCCCACTTTAGTGATAATAAAAATGACACGGGTAAAATTAGAAAGCATTTTGTGGAAACTTCCAGTGCGTCTAACTATTCAACTGTTCACTCGGGAGTAAATGACTAAGACCTGAGAGTAAACAATTGGGTCGACCCGTCTGGACCGGAGAGGGTTAATAGAACATTTAGGGAAATCAAAACATCTATTTCAACGAAGTTATCACAGAAAAATTTGGAATTCTTTAAAACATACGGGCAGGTAAAAATTGTGCCTAAAATTCTAATTCTTTGCAGCGAAATGTTCAAGAGCGAACTCTAAACATTATCAACAACCAACAAAACCTGAAACAGAAATACCAAAAGCTGGGAGGTTCTGAAGAAACAAAGAATGGATACCAATACGGTTTATGGAAATGACACTTTTAACAAGTTTTCTTAGATGTAAAGGATGGTAATGTTCCATCATGAAAATTAACGTTAATTCCAGTCAAAAGCGGTACGACGTCCTTTAAGTTTCATTAAATTATCATTATGATTATACCTATATCACTCAAAACCGAATTCCGCAGTCTAATGGGGGAACTGCGAAGTATCATTATGGATTATGTTGATAACATAAAATAATAATTTTTCTTCTTATAAAACCAGTCAATAAATATTTTAAGATCTGTCCCTGTTTTTCCTCATTGGCAAGGTGGGTACCGTTCTCAGCTAGCACTCTGCTGGCCCCACGTTCGAATCTCCAGACGGCCAATGAAGAATTAGAGGAATTTATTTCTGGTGATAGAAATTCATTTCTCGCTATAATGTGGTTCGGATTCCACAATAAGTTGTAGGTCCCGTTGCTAGGTAACCAATTGGTTCTTAGCCACGCAAAATAAATCTAATCCTTCGGGCCAGCCCTAGGAGAGCTGTTAATCACCTCAGTGGTCTGGTTAAACTAAGGTATACTTCTTCTCAAAGATATTTGTTTGCCACCTACATAGCATGCAAACATTGTCCCTTGTCAGAAATACATAACATATCAAGTGGATTATAAGCTATTAAAAATCTGGTCGTGATTTTAGAATGTACTAGATTTTCATGGTGTCATTCCTTTCAGTGGTAAGTTATGAGTGCCTTGTCAAATTATAACCTTGTGGTCAATATTTATCTACATCTGGTGTGGTCCATTCTCTTCTGTTCACTAAATTTTGGAAACAGAGGCAAAGGATAGTCTGTGAATATCAGTAATTATAGCAAATATTTTGTTATAATAGTATCAGTTACCAATGAGGTTTTCATATTGGTTTTCTTTTCCTTTGCCAGAGTTTAGAGAATACCTACTTCAGCTGATGGAATTTAAATCATAACACGAAAAGAGAGACCTCATACTTTCGGAAGTCATGTCAGAGAAAATATAATTTGCAACGACCATCGGGGAAACACAAAACCATTTATTTTGTAGTCAGAATTGAAGTTCAAATCTCTCGTTCTGACGGTATTTCTATTGGGCGTCAAGCATAATGATTTTCACTGGAGATAATAAAATTACTGCAGAATGGTGGTTCTTTATTACTTGTAAATGCAGACTGGGGCATTTTTTTCTTTGGGATATCAGTAGGACTTCTCCCTGATAAATTGGTGTAATGTGTTCGCTGAATGTTTGTTTATTGAAAATAAACTAACTTCAATTTGAGTATTTGTAAATGATAACCTGGTACAGTTGCTGGTTAAGAAATATACAGTAGATACATACCGAAAAATTACGAAACTTCTCTGCAAAATTGTAACAAAAAAAATGATGTCTTGTGCTGGCAAAATACTCTAGTGAGAGTAAGATATACTGTTATGCATTTTACGGTTGTTATAGCTAATGAAGCAAAAAAAAAGGAACAGAAGAAACTCACCATGTAATCTATACATATATATATGAATGGATGTATGGATGTGTATGTTTCATGTACGCTCTGAAATGCATCGAGCAATTTCAACCAAACTTGGTATACATATGACTTACCATCTGCGAAAGAACACCGTTGGGCGGTAAGACACCACTGGCACTGAAGTGGGGGATGTAGGAAGGGGGTGAAATGTAAAAATTACAGAAAACGACAGATATTAGTCTAATCCCTAGTTTTCGAGGTTGCTGAAATTAATAGTGACACTCCCGATGCCCTTCAAGTCCAAGTTCAGCCCTGATAGGAAGTGAGTGAGAGGGTGGGTAGGGAGGTGTTAACATGTAAAAATAACCGAAACGACAGATATTAGTGTCTAATCCATAGTTTTCGAGGTCCTTGAGAAGAATAGTGACAGTCCCAATGTCCTTCAAGTCCAAGTTCAGCCCTGATAGGAAGAGTGGGGTGAGAAGGGCATGGGAAGGTGGTGACATGTAAAAGTAAAAGAAATACAGATATTAGCATCTAACCCATAATTTTTGAGGACCCTGAGAAGAATAGCAGCATGTAAAAATAATTGAAAAGACAGATATTAGTATCTAATACACAGTTTTGAGGTCGCTGAGATGAATAGTGACACTCCCGATGCCTTTCAAGTCCAAGTTCAGCCCTGACTGGAAGGTGGGGTGGGCAGGGGATACGTAAAAATAACAGAAAAACAGAGATACTGGTAGCTGATCCATGGTTTTTGAGGTCGCTGAGAAGAACAGTTACGCTCCTGACAACCTGTAAGTCCAAGTTCATCCCAATAGGAAGGGGGATGGGAACGGGTGGGAATGTTGTAACATGAAAATAACCGAAAACTACAGATATTAGTGCTTATTCCACAGTTTCTGAGGTCGCTGAGATGAAAAATGAAGCTCCCAATGCCCTTGAAGACCAAGTTCAGCTCTAATAGGAAGGACAGGTGTGAGAAGGGGTGAAAAATAAAATGTCAAAAATGACAGATATTAGGTTCTAATCCATAGTTTTTGAGATCACTGGGATAAGTAGAGACACTCCCAGTGCCCGTCAAGTCCAAGTTCAGCCCCGATAGGAATGGGGGATGAGAAGTAGTGAAATATAAAATGTCAGAAATGCTGGGCAATGTAACTGAAGTAACTGTCTTAACAGGAATGGAGAGAGAGAGAGAGAGAGAGAGAGAGAGAGAGAGAGAGAGAGAGAGAGAGAGAGAGTTTATCAGCTGTCACTCAGAGATTTGCCGTGCAGAGTCGGGTTGGTCAGCTAGTTAAAAATAAATCTGAGGAATGACTGCTTGATTTTCTTACCTGTGATATCTTTGTCTGCAATGAACTAATCTGCAATTATTTTGATACAACTTTTCCTTTTTCCAACATTGCTTTTACAGAGTTTTCCAGTCTTCTGAAAGCTTGACTCGTAGTCCTTCTTTTAAAAGATGCAACTCAAGTTTCGGATCAAGGTAGTACCTGTAACAGTCTTAACTGCTGTGATATGATGTAATGTCTGATGGCCACTGTAGGCACACATGTTTAACCATACGACCAATGACTCTCAGTGTACTTCGGAGAAACACCGCATGCGAACCATGTTGTTGAAGAAAACACAAAATCTTGAGATGATGTTTTCAGAGAATGTTTCCGACGATGTTATAGTCTCCTTCTTGATATTGTACCAGCCTATGTATCAGAATACCATTCATTCAGCTATGTACATGTATTTCACAGCCATGTGTTTTACACTTATATAATTGTATGTTTGCCTCTGTGAAGAAACACAGAGGCCTATAGTTAACCCCTTTTTCCCTACCTGTCAAAGGTTGGGACTACTTTAAGGCCCGCAAGGGTTTTTGACTTGTGTGAATTTTAGATGAATAAATCAGTTGTAACCTGACCTACGCTTTTGCTTGCACCTCACTCTCACAATATATTAGATGGGATGCCGAACATCTAACAGTTTTAGAATCTACACATGCTCTCGTGCCGTTTTCTCCGTTGAATTCATCTTCCCTCCCTTTTATACCAGTCATTTATTCCCCATCATATAAATCCTTCGTTTCTCCCAACCCCTCTTATCAAAAGGATTTGTCTTCTGATCCGTACTTTCAAAGGTGTCTGCCTTAACTGTCACGAGACCTTCCCTTAGTAGTTGAGTTGTTTTCTGGTGCCGTTCAAGACGAGTCAAATGTGTCAGAGATTTTGTACATACTGATAAAGCATTCTTTTTGAGCTCTCGTATTTCCGACGGAGAAAGTTTACGAAGGATTTTTTTTTTTTTTTTTTGCTATGCAGAGTATGTAGTAGGGGTAGGAGGTAAAAGAACTCGCGTGATTCTGTCTGCCTCGAGGTCCTTAAACCTGAAAAAAAACATCCACTTCTCATATACCTTGTCGGTTACCGTAATATTTCAATCCTTTTATGAGCAAACCGTAGCTTCTTCTGAATAACACATTAACGTGTAGTAACATATAAAACTAAGAATAAAGGAAAATATGAAGATGTAAACAGAATACTCTTAGAAATAAAACATTAGTATAATTCAGGTATACAGGTTTCTTCAAACGGGATGCCTTTCATATTCACGAAACACTTTATTTTAAAAGAGCAATCTATATACAAAAAACTATTATAATTCTTCTGTAAAAATGAAACCTGTTATCAATTCAGGCCTCTGGCAAGGATTTTTTTTAAGCTTTAATGACAGTGAATCAGAGAGATTAAATAAGAGCTCTTTGACCTTCACTACCCAGGACATATCTTTAGAAAAAAAAAATTCCCGTAATCAAGGTGGATGCTCCACTAGAAATGCTACATGGTAATGCAAATCTTTTATCATAATGAACAAAATCCGAAACACTTTTGACTCATCTTGGGTATCACTAAGACACAACTCATGTAACAAGGGAAGGTCTCTTGAAAAGGAGAAAGGCTATGAAGATGCTTTTGTAAATAGGATTCATAAGTTTTTATCTAACGAGATAATGAAATTGTATAAAAGGGGAAGGAAGATGAACTCAACGTTTAATGAGAAAGGTATGAAACCATGAGCTGGGTCTTCAGCTGTTGGATGTTAGACATCGGAGTTAGTATATAAAATAATAAAGGGTAATTATTTTGGGAACGAATTCCTCAAAGGGGCAAAAACTGCAGATGAGAATGGCTAGCAACGCGCTTTACAATAAAGGAAAAGAAAATAATGAAATCTGCAAAGGAAACAAAAAAATTCAAATTCAGTATCGAGACCAAGTTAAATCTAAACACACACACACACACATATTAAGTGCACATGAACTTTTACATCTTCGTCCGTAAGAAATAAAAAAAATGTTTAAAGTAAAATAATTGTAATATTTTTCATTATCAGCTCTATCCCTTAATGAGTAATGACTCTAGGAAGAAACGATAATCCATTTTCACGAGAAGTAAACTTGCAAGATTTACGTCTTCCTCACTACTGCTACTCGAGGAGAGTAAGTTTTTCAGGTCTCATAATGGATTTTGGCATACAGGAAACAGGATATGATTCATAGGTGCGCAAGGAAGTATATGAGCAGCAACACAGAGGACAGAGTAATTGGATTTGTCTCCCTCAGAGGGTTGATGCAATTTTTTTTCTGTTAAAAAACCTGCAAAAGTATTGAGACTCATTTGGTAAGACAATATCAGTTCCATCAGGTAAATATCAATTCTGGCAAAGGTATTGAAAAGATTGATGTAAATAGATCTAGAATGCCTAATAACTATTATTATTATTATTATTATTATTATTATTATTATTATTATTATTATTATTATTATTATTATTATTATTATTATTATTATCTATCAGGATTATTTATTTTCATGAGCGAACCTTTGCTGCCGTTTCCAAAATTTCGTTGGACGGATGAAAATAGTTCAGATTGATACAAGAAACATTAAGCATGATGGTGAAATTAGAAAGACACCTATAGCTCACCACTAAAAATAATATTTTACATCTAAGAGAATTTGTGTTAAAGATTACATAAGTTCCAAGTCTATTATACTGCATTCTTATCCTTTTCCGTACATGATTCTTCTGAACTTACTGGTTTTTGCTTCACCATTCTGCAGGCGTTAAGTATATCTAACGATCTTCATTGAACGGTTCTGATAGCATAAGGTTTATGTATAAACTTTTTTGCCAATTATTATGTTTTAAATTACTACAAGTTTTTCATTGACGCCTTCGTGGATTTAATGTTTTCATCTCTCTAAATATCATATTGAATTATATATCTCTTCATCCTAACCACAGTGGTTTTCCCTGTTGCATCGATGTCAAACTTTTGTTAGTTATTCTTTGTAAATATCTGTTATGTTCTTGTTTATTCTTACCTTCATCGTAACCATCTACATAGAAGACTTACTAAATATTAATGTCTCTTTTCGCTTGAATTCAGTAACATAAGTCAAAAGGAAGAAAACTACAGAAGCACGAATAACAATGTCTTTGTTCACGTATTTTTTTTTTTAAGTACAGCTATGATAAAGCAAATTAAATGCAATGTAACGTAGCAAAATGTCAGTCCTTAATTGTTTCGACATTAGAATAGAAATTAGTGCATATTTGGTATGCAAGAAACCTTGCAGGTGTTTGTGCTTTTATAATTACAAAGCGAAAAAGTCTTCCTTACACGATATCTTGAAGGGATAGGTCTCATTCATTGGTAACAGACCTCTTCATGATAACGCCCATTATATATCTGTCAGAAATTTGGTCTTTTCTCTGGATCTCGGATCTTATATTCCACTTTACTCTCAGATTGACAATTATGAAATTCAAAAGACTAAAAAGAGAAACCATATAAACGACCTGTTTTTCAGAATTTATTGCTGTTTATTGCAAACCTAGAACTAGATCTACCAATGAGTTTGATTCAATTAAGAGATCTTGACTCAATGTTTGTCATCCTGAAAGGTTTCAAAATCTCCATGAACATTAGTTATAAGATGTTATTGTAAAGTAGGAAAACTTCACTTAATATTTCAAGCAGTATTTCAGAAATCCACAAAGAGTCCTTAAATGGACTGACATTTGGGTATTTTAGATCAGTTTGTTTTCTAAATTGATGTATTAAAAAAATAAACCGTGTACATCAACATATTTTGCAGGTATTTGTCATAAAGAGGTAAACTAAAAACCGTAAGGATTTCATTTTAAGAAAACGACACAAAAGCAAATAAGAAGCAGGTTCCAAGGGGTGTTAACGAGCTTTCATCATTGGCCACATGGTGGCGACTACCTCTCCGCGAACCATCGTATACAGTATTATAGTTTCTCCCGTCGCCTCTGACTGATTCTACAAATTCAAATTATAAGACGTAAGGATGAGAAACAGTAGGATTAGAAAGTAAAGACGAATGACAAATTAAGAAGCAGCAATTTTATAAGACGGAGACATAGAAGAGAGGGATTTCCGATTCCCTGTGAAAACTTCCAAGTAATTTCCTGCCTGGAAAATAGGTTATCCCTAACACTTTACTGGAATTCGAGAGAGAGAGAGAGAGAGAGAGAGAGAGAGAGAGAGAGAGAGAGAGAGAGAGAGAGAGAGAGAGAAGGAAATTTGTTTCCATAAAGCATACAGTTAAAAGTAGCAGAGCGAATTATTTCATATCTGAAATAAATTTTATTACTTTCAAACCGAATGGCATCAAAACGGTATAAACATTTCCCAACCAATCGCCTGTTGAAATAGTGTCAGAAGACGTTACTTCGTGCAATTTTTGTATAATTTCTCTTTTTACTTAAAATCATTAGATAGGTGTTGTTTCATTTCTAGTAATGTTTATCGTTAATAAAGTGAACAAGTTTGGATATATTTTGTTTATTTAAGAAAGCAAAATTTTCATTTATCTCTAAAAATTTTTATCTGGAATAATCATTTATATGGAAATATATAGCATTGTAAATGATGCATACAAGATCAAGGTAGTAATTATATCTCTTAGCTTATTACTTGTAGGCGCACGTGTTCAACCACACGGCCTACCCACCGATGACTCACAGCGCACCTCGAAAAAAAACATACAAACAATGCGGTTGACACGAGTTCAGAAGAAAGCAAAATCTTGAGACGATGTTTTCAGTAATAAAAATTTTTACAAGGTGAACATTTTGACACAACACACACACACATACATACACACACACACACACACACACACACACACACACACACATATATATATATATATATATATATATATATATATATATATATATATATATATATTAAACATACGAATACATAGAAAAATTTATAAGGTATCTAATTTTTTTAATTGTCAGTTACCTCATATATAATTTCTATGTATTCGTATGTATAATATATATATATATATATATATATATATATATATATATATATATATATATATATATATATATATATATATATATATTGTAAAAATGTTCACCTTGTGAACATTTTTACTGTTTACCTAAAATGAGAATAACTGAGTTGTACTTTTATAACATTCTTTGTTGTTTATCATTCACCTTCCATGTATAATCTTTTAATTGTCCTGTCCCTGCTTCTGAGCGATTGAGCCTAATCCTTTGTAAAATCTCTTAAACATTCACCCTGTTTTGGTAGGTCTGTAATTCTTCAATTGTGCTGGATTCCAGGTAAATATTTTTCCTTTGTAACCCCATTTGTCATTCATACGACCTTTCTTTGTAAACTTATTTTTATATATCTTAAGCCTACTAAGTAAAGCAGCACTCCATTGTTTCTCTTTTCTTCCTGGATTTTGTCTTTATTTATATATTCATCACGTTCCATATATATATATATATATATATATATATATATATATATATATATATATATATATATATATATATATATATATATATATAAATAATCAACACACAATCACGTGTGGAACAGAAATAAATTTCTGACTCACATCAGGATCGAACCCAGGTCTTTCAAGACTTGTATGGCCTAGTGGGCAGCGCCCTTGCCTTTCAATTGAAAGACCTGGGTTTGATCCTGATGTGAGTCAGAAAATTATATATATATATATATATATATATATATATATATATATATATATATATATATATATATATACTGTTCACCAAAAAGGTTGTCGCATGCATTTCTAGACGAGCTATTTGGAATAGAATAGTCTGTTCACAAAATTGGTAGTAGTCTTGTGCTACAGAGAAACTTCCCATAGATAAAGGTGTTTCAAGAATTAGGAAATGAAATTACACTTTAAAATTCAATACAAAGGACACATTAGTCGCAAACAAACCAATATGCACTAAAATTAGCAGGAAAAAAGTAATGTTCATTTCCTTTCATATTTCACATTTGAATTCTTTTCTCAGACATATCAGCAAGCCAAACATATTTATATAAATAACAATAACCTTTATTTGCAAGCAGCAATAATGCCCACCTAATTCTCTAAGGTGGATGGCTGGTTGCTCCTTTGTCTAATTGCACGGCCCAATTGATCCCATAAATGCTCTATGGGGTTGAGATCTGGGCTCAGTGCTGGCTGCCTCAGGACGTTCACATCCTGTCCTTCAAGGTAAGTAGTCACCACTCGTGCTCGATGGGCAGGAGCATTGCCCTCTAGGTACTGGAAATTATTGGCAAACAAACCACGAGCCCATGGAAGAAGGTTCTGATGTAGCAACTGTCTGTACACGTCACCTGTCACGTTTCGATCCAGAATGACAAGCTAACTCTTGCCATCTGCACAAATGACACCTCACACATGGACAGATCTACCACCTCCAGCAACTCGAGCTAGTACACACTCGTCCCTGAGACGTTCACCAGTCTGTCTGAGTACACGCCTCCTAGCATCTACCGGAAACAGCAGAAATCTGGACTCATCTTCTCCACAAGCCTCATGATGCCAGTGTTGTACAGTCAGATTCTGGTGTTGACGGGCCCAAGCCAGATGGTCTCTTATGTCTAGGAGTGAGCTTTGGCCTCACAGCACATCTACAGGCTCTGTAACCCATTGCTAACAATTTGGGATTCACTGTTCTGGTACTGACCTGATATTTACCTTGAAGGACAGGATGCGAACGTCCTGAGGCAGCCTACACTCAAGGCCAACAGAATTAACAGGTTCAAAAGAGGTCCGAGGCTGAACCTTGGGTCAGTCTGTATTGAGCGGGGCAGGTGGTCAGACATCCATCTCTCTCCCACTCACTCTGCCTCACGGCCTTGCTCTGTCCCAAGGTAGTGTAAGTCATATTATAATTTTGAAATTCTTCTAAAAGCTATTCAAAATTACCACGTCCTCTCTCTCTCTCTCTCTCTCTCTCTCTCTCTCTCTCTCTCTCTCTCTCTCTCTTAATACTGATTTTAATTGATACTGATCTAGTTAATAAAGAGAGAAGTATAAAAAGAAGTAAGGGCTGAAATAACGGTAGTGAGAAATGATGATTTAAATATGTAGTGTAAGTCATTATAATTTTGAAATTCTTCTAAAAGTTATTCAACATTACCACGCCTCTCTCTCTCTCTCTCTCTCTCTCTCTCTCTCTCTCTCTCTCTCTCTTAATACTTTTGATATTATTAACATCAAAAGTATAATAATAATAATAATAATAATAATAATAATAATAATAATAATAATAATAATAATAATAATAATAATAATAACAACAGTATAATTAAATGTGATTATGAATAAGCAGTCAAAGAGAGAGAGAGAGAGAGAGAGAGAGAGAGAGAGAGAGAGAGAGAGAGAGAGAGGACACGTGTCTCAGTTGTCGAACCTAGTAACGTCACATTAATAACGGCTATCCGAGTAAAGCTGTGCGTGGGTCGACCTGTTAAAATTCTGTTGGCCTTGCCTACACTGAGCCTAGATCTCAACCCCGTAAAACATTTATGGGATCAACTGGGCCGTGCAATTAGACAAAGGGACAACCAGCCATCCACCCTTAGAGAATTAGGTCAGGGTCTCTTGGATGAATGGGACAGGATCTCTGCTCTCTTGGAAGAATGGGACAGGATACTTTGCACACTTGGTGGAGAGCATGCCATGCCACCTGTTGGACGTTACTGCTCTTCGCGGAGGTCATACCTGCTATTGGCTCTGTAGATATGCAACTAAAGGTTATTGTAATTTATGTACTTGTGTTTGACTTGCTGACATATCTGAGAAAAAGATTCGGATGTGAAATATGAAAGGAAGTGAACAATACTTTTTTTCCTGCTAATTTTAGTGTATATTGGTTTGTTTGCGACTAATAAGTCCTTTGTATTAAATTTTAAAGTGTAATTTCGTTTCCTAATTCATGAAACATACATTTACCCGTGGGAAGTTTTTCTGCAGCAAAAGACTACTACCAATGTTCTGAACAGACCGTTGTATTCCAAATTGCCTTTCGAAAAATTCATGTGGAAACCTTTCCGGCGAACAGTGTATACACACAGACACAGACACACACACACACACACACATATATATATATATATATATATATATATATATATATATATATATATATATATATATATATGTGTGTGTGTGTGTGTGTGTGTGTGTGTGTGTGTGTGTGTGTGTGTGTGTAAGCATGTGTGTTTCCCATGAAATTGAGTGCAGAAAATTGTTCCTCTACATGGAAGAGAACTACAAGCTTGTGGCATCACCCTGGGTAGTCTAGTCGGCTGATTGTCATTAAATTAGCTCACAAGTAGCCATTCAACAACGTAATCTTCAAGGATAAAAAGAGTGCAAAAACAGCAAATTTTTCCCTCTGTACGAACAAAGAAATCTACTCAATCCAGTCTTGGATCTGCCTCAGTCTCGACTTGCTTTTATTCTCTTTCTTTTTCTTCTTCGCAAAATGTACAGCACGGGTTCCCATTTATTCACAATGTTTGTTTTCGATTTAAGAGAGAGAACGAGTCTCGCGAGTGCTTAGCAGATGAGAATCTCTTCCCCTTGCCAAAAACTGAAATTTCTTTGCAGCAGAACTACCCCGCTTTATACTTCGTTACCATATTTTTTTCAACATATTATAATTCAACAGTTTTATGATATACTAAATAGGTAATTTATAGAAAGCAGGAACTACAAAATAAATTTTTCTTTATTTTTTTAACATATCTCTTCATTTATTTTTTTTTATTTCATGCCATGAAATATTTCAAACGTTAAAGCTTTATGAACGTCTTTCACTAATAAAATGTCACTATGTATATACATTTTTCTTCATAATCTAATAAATATATTACGCTGTATTATATTTTCTACTGCTGTATTCAAAACAGGAATGTAGCTGTTGCTGGTTTGTGATTTCTAATGTTACAGAATTCAACAGAAAGGAGATGGTATCAATAATAGTCCTGTATGTGGATAGTTATATTGAAGCTGAAAATAAATGATAGTACGTTCAGGCTATAAAACATTACACCACTTTACAAAATATATCGTTCGGATCATATTTTTTTTTTATATTCAATATATTAATAAGTTTGAGAAAAAATGTTTATAATATGAAGAGTAGAATAAATAAAAAAAGGCAAAAACATAACACCAGAAAAATTCATTGTTCTACGCAGAATCTTAAGTACTCGTATTTTTCCCTAATTTTTTTTCTTTTTATAAAATATTGAATTGTTTAGAAATGAACAGTCTTTCCAACGGTTTTTTTTTCAGATTATAATTTTTTAATGTTTAAAGAATGACTGCTATTTCACGAAAATTAAAAGAAGTGGGTAGAATTTGGCTCAGCTGATGTTATCAGACTAACATCTTTCTGTTAAAAAAAGGGAATGTTATCTTATGTTATCAGAGATATTTTGTAAATTATCACTTTCTTATTTTAACTAAAATACAGTTTTCTTGACTGGTAGCTGGTAAAATGTATTAATGTACTTAAGTTGGCACGCCTGCAAGACCGAATGTTAAGTAGATCAATTTGGATGAACAATAAATTAAAAATCTTACATTTAACTAATTTCCTTTTTGATTTCATAATAAAATAGGTGTGAAATAGAATATTTTTACAAATATGAAGGAGAATTTAAATATCACATTAGGAAACTGTGAATATTGTTTCTACAAGTGAATGGCTAAATGGTTTAATGGGAGTCACTTAAGCCTAGAATGAATGGTAATGAAACATGAGAACCTAGGAAAGCCAATGCTTAGACGACTGAATGGAGTTATTGGTGCTTTTGGGGGTTATACTAAATATCAAGATGTCAATAGCACTTATGAAATCAAATTGGCTAGACTAGTAATAGTGGAGTAAGTACTTTCTTGAATAAATGAAATAATTATCATTTACTCTTGGTGTTCTTTTATTATGTTCGAAAGGGTCTACGTTGTTGTTCTTTAGTTATATTCGAAAGGATTGTCTGAAGTTTTATTAATTCATTTTTTAGCATGTAAAATTTTTTAATGTTACATTTCAATTCAACTTTATACTCACTGTCAGTAATATCCACCGAGCCTTTATTGATAGTAAATATTTCTGGAAATACAAGAAATGAATGATTTTTTCTTCAAGCATAAGATCTTGAAATTTAGACCAAATGGACAAGTCTAGGAGATCATTCAGCACTGCTATTGTCAATTAAATATTCGCATAAAACAGAAAGAGATCATATTATGGATTATGAAAGCCTTAAAGCATAGGCCTAGAAGGTTTCTTTTAATATTTAATGAGAGTGGAAAGACTATGAGTGCTCCAACTTCACTTCATGTGAAAATGGGCTCTTCTTACCTCAAGGAGTCAATATTTTCCAAGGGAATTATTTCATGGTTCATTAAAATACTATTAATTCACCTGTAAAGATTTTTTTTCCATTTTCACAGAAAAAGAAGTTACACAAGATCACGTGTATGTAATACGGCTATGTATTAAGATTTACCCTGTCTTGGGGTTGTCTTTATATTTTTCTCTCCATTATCTATTGTTTTTCTATTGCTTCTCATAATAGGTTGTGCTACCCCTTCCCTGCTCTTCTGCATTTTTTTTATACTTTTAAATAATTACAGTTACCAAAATAACTCCCCTATGCAGTCATTATATATTTAGTTCCGATGTCGAACATCCACCAAACGAAGTACTGATTTATCTTCCCATGACTTCCTCATAAAACAACTGAGTTTATCCTCCCTCCTTGTTATACCCTTTGCCTATATTCCTCCTTAGATGAAACCTTCTGCGTTCTCCTCCATATTCAACGCCTTCGTCTTCTGATCCATAATTACAAAGGTATCTTCCTTCATCCTCATGAAAACTTCCCTTGGTATTTGAGTTGGGTTCTAGTACCACTCAAGATGAGTCAAAGCTGTCTGAGATTTTGTGCATCCTTAGAAAAGATTCTGTTTTCGCTTTTGTATTTCCGACGCAGGATGTCCCTTAATGACGGCGCTTTCTTCCGAAAGATTATCTTTATATCTGATATGAAGGATATGAATGGGAAGACGTGGTCAAAGAACACTTATAGAACTCCCCCTGTCCTCCATATCATGGTAGCTTAAAATAAAAGAAAAAAAACACTCTTCTCAGAGACATGGACTGGTGACAGCTTTGTTTATATAAGAATTAGACGGGCTATTTACTTCCTGTGTAGGTGGTTGATTACAGAAGGGACTTAGTATTTCAGCAGGCGTAAAAAATTACGAATATGTAATTTGCAGTGCTTACCTGCTAAGTGAAACTAAGTATTTCACTTATCATTCACTTGGTTATTACATTAGAGCTTACTCAATTAAAGGAAAAGAGTGTAGCTTCTTCTGAATGACATAAAAACGATAGAGGCAGAAAACTTTGAACGAAGAAAACATTGAAGTTGCAAGAAAAGTCTTGAAAAGTAAGGCAATATTATGAATTACTCGTAAAGGATTTTTTTTATACGTAGTGTCTTTCATATGCATGAGATATTTCACTCTAAAAAAGCAATGTCTATGCAAGAAGACTTGGATTTTTGGAGGAGTCTCATATTTTTTCATTTTTATGTAAGAGACCTTACAAGAAGAAGTCGTTCTTACATGAAGAGATTTTTATGGGGGAGGGCATTCATAGATAATGGACCCGACAGAAATTTATCGTTTTCACTGGATCTCAGATCATATAATCTTTTGATTGTCAGAAGTGCGAAGAACACGACATCAAAACTGCCAGAACGGCAAGTTTAAAAATTACCTGCTGTTAACAACGTATTGCTAAAGATTGCAATTTTAGGAAAAAATCAGCCCTGAATTTGGAGATGCCAATACAAGTATAGCTAAAGCTTTTGAACGTCTGCTGCTGTTAGACTAATTGACGATAGATTGCGTCATAAGGATTCAGCTGACAGCATTTGACCAACTGTGAGTCATTGCAAAACATTAACAGAGTTATTACGTAATTCATTTGACAGGTCATGATGCATTTTTCATAATTTTTTTGTGTGATTTGATTCTAAGATATCAATAAAAATAAGGACAATTGTATTTAAATTCATTTCATAGTTCATTGCAATCGCTTTTGTTCACTATTTCGAAAATAGACAGAGAATTCTTAACCAAGCTGAATTTCAATATTTTTTAATAGGAATTTTTGTGAGAATATTAGAAACGAGTGAAATAATTAATGCTGTGGATGAAGCGTTCAATTCGAATCTCCCTAATGATCGAGTTAGCTGCTCATAGCGGAAAGCGAGTTTTTCTTATTTTTGCAATTATAAATTCAAGATCTTCACTTATTTTAGATATTCATTTGGAAACATATTTTTATAAATAAAGAGTCTTTTTTGATGTTTTACATGGCTCTAATAGATGCTCGCGTTACAGTAGTATGAGAAATACTAGTATAGCATCCTTCTTTCTGACTGACTATAGCGATGTACTAGTTTTGGATTCATGTTTCGAATAAATACCAAAATGTCATCATGTATAACTTATAAAGGATATAAATGCTAAAACGGCTAAAACGGAAAATGGGAAAGGTGCTTTTATTTGTTAAGGGTAAGGCAAACTGACATCACTAAAGAATAAATGAGCCTAATTATATCTGAAAAAGCCGAAAGAAAATTTGTCTGCTGACTCACCATCAGGTGAATGTGCTTTGAAACCGTTATTGCTTCTGTATGCTCAACGAAAAGTTTAAGGGATACAACAAAGACATATCATGTTTAATAAGGTTAGTTAAAAAACATCTAATTATGGACTACTTAACGAGACGAAAACACTGGCCTTGAGGAGATAAATTTCTCAACGAAATAAAAAAAAAAACTAAAAGAAAACTAAAGAGGTTATCTAGATGTTTTGCGGTCATTTGATCCAAGAGAATATAAAAGAAAAGTTATAATGATTTTCTGCAAGAAAGCAGCAGAACGGCAAAAAGAAACAGATTCCGTAGGAAGTTAATGGCTTTTCGTTTTTTGCACCTGGTGGCGCCTTTCTTTCTCCGAACAATTGAAAACAGGACCCGAGTCCTATGTCGTCTCGGACGGATTTTCCAATTTCATGTTATGATATATAAGACTAAGAAACAGTAGGAGTAAAAACGAAAGACGAATGAGAAGAGGAAACAAAACAACAAGTTAATAAGACGAAGACGCAGAAGCGAGGAATTTCCGATTTCCTTTGATAACTGCCAAGTAATTTCCTGTCTGGAGAAAACAGTGGTTCTAACACCTCGCTGGATAGCATATCCACAACTTCAATTTGATCATTTCTCTCTCCCTGTAAGAGAGAGAGAGAGAGAGAGAGAGAGAGAGAGAGAGAGAGAGAGAATTCTTTAATGGCGTAAATTCTAGAACTGGTAGAGGCGATGATTTCAAGTCTAGTATTACTTTCTTATTTAGTTTCCAGCCAGAAAATATTAAATGACGTGAACATATCCCTGTGGAAATATGCTCTCGAGACTTGGACATTTTCGAGAAGTTGAAATTAGTATCGTTATCTGAAGTTGGTTTTCATTAAAATTTCTTCTTAATTAATGAGTTAATTATGTTAGATATTAATTTCTTTATCTTTACGCCCTTTGGTGTGTTCATTAACATACCTAAAAAATATTTCCTACTTTATGGTTTGAATTTTATTATGTTTTTGGTTGATAAAATGAAAGAGTTTGGCGAAAAAAAAAATAATAACTGCCTACGGAATCTGTTCCTTTTTTGCCTTTCTGTTGTCTCTCTTGCTGATTTAAGAAAACTGAATGTCCATCTATCTGTGCGCTACAAATTATCATCTTCTGGATGATCCTTTGCATGGAAATTTCACCATTTCTGAACAATGTTTCAAATATAAAGGTTGCAACAATAGTTTTCTAAGCATTCGTATTGTCATAGTGATTTATTTTTCCAAAATTTTTACTCAAAAAAAGTCAAAATATGAATATTTCCTGTCATTTGGGGAAAGCATCGCCATTGGAGAATGAGAAATAAATCAAATTAGAATAAAGAAAGTTTGGTGATAGTAGATATCGTTTAGTGTTGCAAGAAAAAATGTACTTGTCTATTAAATGTACTTTGCAAAGGACGAGTCCTGTCTTTGGGAGATATTAATTTTCCTTCATGAAACGGAGACGATTCATATGGGTGGAAAGCAAGATTTTATTCAGGTGCAATGACCTGGTTCCTTTACCAGCCCATTAAACCAACGGGGAATTACGGTCAAAATAACTCATGAGGGTCAGATAAGGATGGATGCTTTAACTGGTATTATACAGAATCTTTATTCCCCTTCCCTACCTGTTACATCATCGAGACAGAGACAAAATAAATAGTCAACTATCAAGTGAAGTACGCGATAGTGTCGGCGACGAGAGATTTATTGGGCGAAGCTAGAGTCAAATTATTAACATCAGGTCACGTTGACAGTTTTAATGTTAAAAATTGGAATCAGTTAATGTGGTCGAAACACCTGGTCGGGAGGATTAGTAGAATTAACGGGAATATGATAACAATTCATATGATATTTTGAGTAGTGAAACAGGCAGAATCACTTGAAATTATATACAAGAAAAATATGGTTTGTTTCAATATTGAGCTGTTTGTTTTCAGTGAAGTTTTTTTTATGATACGTTTGTTGTTTCCCTTCTCTTGTTTTCATCCAAGAATTATCGTTATTTGGTTCTTGCTAATAATTACAAGTAAGAAACGTCAATGAAAACTTTTTGATACTGATTACATTAGAAATCAAGTGAGCGAAAACAACAGCAATAATTTCATAGCAACGTCAGCATTATAATCCTACTTTTATATAATGACTGTTATATATAATGTTGACTTTTGTATGAGTACACTTTAGTTTAGGATATCTTATAATTTGCTACTTTTAGTTCCATTAATAATTTACATGTATACACAGACATTATGCATATATATATATATATATATATATATATATATATATATATATATATATATATGTATATATATATATATATATATATATATATATATATATATATATATATATATATATATATATATACATATATATATATATATATATATATATATATATATATATATATATATATATATATATATATATATATATATATATATATATATATATATATATATATATATATATATATATATATATATATATATATATATATATATATATATATATATATATATATATATATATATATAGTTACAGGCTTAGAGGTGGGGTAGTGTGTACAATAAAACGCCCGCAAGCCCATAAACAAAAGGAATGGGGAAAATAACAAAGAAATGGTAGGTCGCCCAGTGAAAATGGGTTTCTTAACAGTAATTTATTATTTACAGTCACAACATGGAAGAATTAATTAAGCTGGGAAATTACGCAACAGCAATGATTGAGTGGATTGGATAACACTTCACAATTTTGAATACTTCAGGTGGTCCCTGAAGCCAGTTAGGCAAGAATTCTTATCAACCCAGTAGGGGTTGTTTTCTTCAGGCAATCGGGAAACAGAATCATGGCTCGGCTGGTAACGGCACAACACTCCTGGAAATGAGACAATTCCATGTAAGACTAGCATGGAGATACTATCTCTCAATAATTGAATAAATGCAAGAATTGGAGTGAAATCCTTTACTCTACTCGCTACCAATGGGTGAGGTTTACATTGTGCACTGTCAAGAAATTGCACATGGGACGTAGATTCACTGTTATGTTAATGAGACAAGAAGTTACTTGAGCAATGAAATGCGAGAGAGAGATAATGAAATGAGTCAAAGAAAAACACACTGTCCAATCAATTTTCCCTTCCGGGGCACATTATTACCTTCGTTACTTGCTGGTTTAGCTTTCACACACAGTGTTAGGTCAAGGTGATCCAAGTTATCGGCAACGTCCAGGAATTGGCACTTCTCTCCAGCGTGAGAAAATGTGAGTTCGAAAATCACCTCGGCTCTGGTGTTTGTATGGACAAAGGTCTCCCGTAAGTTCATCTCCTGGACTGATCTGTGTTGAACTGACTAGATGGCAGTGACCTCTGCATTTTGAAGTCTCTGTTGCTGCTGGAGGCATTGCTTTAGGCTACAGATGTGGCCTGTGCCTGGAATTAGGAAAAAAAAAGACTTGGCCAGCAAAAGGTCGAAAGCTCAGTTGGTGGTAAATTGAATTGTAAGATTAAGACAGGGAACAGCTCTCTACCCCGGCATGTGTTTCTTCTTGAGATTCATAAAACCCCTCCCTAGAAAAGATGAGACACTTAATGGTCAAAACTCTCCTATCACTCCTATGGGTATCCCTCAATCTCCTACTGCCTGGTATTTTTGCCATAAGGGCTTAATAATTAGTAGATGTGATATACATACATACATACACACCATACACACACACATACACACACACACACACACACACACACACACACACATATATATATATATATATATATATATATATATATATATATATATATATATGTATATATATATATATATATATATATATATATATATATATATATATATATATATATATATATATATATATATATATATATATATACATATATATTATGTAGGTATAAGATCAGCGCCTGCCCTGTGAGCCTGCAGAGACCCAGGAGGACTTTAGCTTTAACTTTAATATATATATATATATATATATATATATATATATATATATATATATATATATATATATATATATATATATATATATATATATATATATATATATATATATATATATATATACATACCAGAGAGAGACAGACAGACAGACAGACAGACAGAGACAGAGAGAGAGACAGAGAGAGATGTTGCTTTAGTTATATGGAATCTTGTGAAATAATTGCTGCGATTTTTTGTAAAGATTTTTGCGGTTTTACACCTTAACAACAGTAAAACTAGTAGTGTCAATACAACGTTTTAAAACAGTAAGCAGTTCCAAATAAGTAAAATGAAGGGGCAATAGCAGCACAGTAGTCCCTTACACACAGTACACCACCAATCCCTGTCCTTTCTCCCAAAAGCATCAAGATCATTCAAACTTTCTACCAAAAATTCGATCTCTTTTCTCTGCATGTTATCAGTCCACCCCAAAACAACCCCACAGATCTTTTCACCCATGATAACATTTGCACTGTACATTTTTTATCTGTACGTTACTGATACGATACTGCTTACTGCATATGCACTATACAAACAGTCCGTCTCATCAAAATCCATCTTTTGCATTCTCATTCGCAGTAAAGGAGAGATAGCTCATCATTTCCTGCATGGATGGCTATTCTTACAGTCGAGAGACTCCTCGTCTTTTTCAAACCTTTGACTACTGCATGATAAATCTCCTATCTCGGACTCGGCATTGCTTACTACAGAAAGAAATGATCGATTTAGGTTTTCAGTGTAGAGTTTATCGAGGTAATAAACAAATATATTGATTATTATTATAAATTATGATAAAAATTAACATAAATTCTGATAAAAGAGGTATGTTATAGGGGATTTATTACTGTAAGTTAATCATACACCAAACAGCGCCTGGAAGAAAAGGTGGAGCTTCAGGTAAAAAATGAGATCTAACCCATTCAGCACTGAAAGAAAAAGAGACGTAAAAACAAAAATTTAATTTTGTTTTGTCTGTGTTTGTATGTCTGTCACGGGTAAGGGTTTGATTTTGAGTTATAAATCTTTCTAGGATGAAATAGAAGCCATGTCCCAAATTTCGTCTTGGTCTGTCCAGCGGTTCAGTTCAATAGAATCTTAAGAAATACACAAGCATTCACTTTTATGTGATATTATATATATATATATATATATATATATATATATATATATATATATATATATATATATATATATATATATATATATATATATATATATATATATATATATATATATATATATATATATATATATATATATATATATATATATATATATATATATATATATATATATATATATATATATATATATATATATATATATATATATATATATATATATATATATATATATATATATATATATATATATATATATATGGATAAATATTTGTCATATGTCACACAAAAAGATGAGCCATATAGGGTAGGACCTCAAAAAACCAAACGCACCTTATGCAAAATTTACAAAACTTCCCAGCAAGAGTACCAACAGGCAACACAAGAAAATACGATCATTATTCTCCTTTACCACAAAGGCTACAATGGTTGAGAATAGACAAAAAGTTATATCGTGACATCATGTACAAGTAATTAAAGTTATTCACAATGTACTTCCTGAATAGTTATAATTCCTATGAGTTTGTGATGTTCAGCAAGTTAGAGTGACTAGACAAAGTAACGACCTGTATATTCCTCGAGCAAGTACAAATATTAGAGAATCTCTCCAAGGATTGTTGGGCCATTTTGCTGGAATCAGTTGCCGAGTGACTTAGAAGAGATGGTAGACTTGCTTTTCAAAAATAATCACAAAGAGCCATTTGTACAATGAAACTTGGAAAACTTTACATTTTATTACTGTTAGGTGTGAATCTACAAATTACATACACCCTGTAAAAATTTATATTATTATAAGTGTATACAATTGCTACTTTTATGTAAGGAAAATCACCTTTATGCCTTCAAACTTTTAACTATCGTCAGACCACAAATGACGCTTTTTTATTTTATATTTTTATATGTGTAATAACCTTTGTTAAATAAAAAAAGAGGGTCTGATTTTGATTCAGTGTGATCTCTAAATTCCTGCACTATTCTATCCATACAAGTCCAACACAATTGTGGAGACATATTATTAGTCACTCTTATGTCTTTTTACTCAACATAACTTCACTCTTTCCCTATTCAATTTATCTGCTATGTCTACTTTCATATAATCGTAAGTACTAAAGTCAAGTACATTGGATAATGTTAGGCTTATAAAACTAATGTAGTAACCTTCCTCAGTTTTCAGCTTTTCTAATATCTTTTGAACCTTTCCCTCAAACAGGGATACAATACAAAACAGGGCAGCCATTCAATCTCGGTTGCCGTTACATAATCCCTGGTGCTTTCCATCAGACTCTTAAATGCCCTTCTTACATTCTCAAGAAACACTTCCGAAAAAGCATTCTCAAACCTGCTTGCACCAGCTCCTTCGCTCTTGAATTATGTATATATAAGTTTGTTCTATATTTCACATTCATCAAGTTTTGGAGATTTTGTTTTTTATCTTTAGTTCTCTTTTAGATTGAGTGGTTCGTGGCGATAGGTTTCTGTTCCCTAATAATGGCCGTTATGAGATGGACCATCGACTGATGGTCTTTTGTCTTTTGTTTGTCAAATTTTCATAATTTGTATTTCAACAGAGATCTTTCACAATCACAATTGATTCCTGATCCCCTTTTCCTGCCGAGAACAACCAGATTCGCTGAACAACAGCCCCAATATGCAGGAAATGTGCCTCGCCGTCCAACTTCTCTGTTCCAGAGGTCTTTTATTCCTCACACAGTTGGTCTGTGGAACAGCCTCCCTGAGGGTGCCGTGCAATTGGAACTTCAGAAATTCAAGCGAAAATGCAGAGCATTACTTCCCTAATGCAATTCTCCTTGTATTTTAATAGTTTATCTAAATTTTTATTTATTCATTTATTTATATGTTACTTTATGTTCTTCTAATAATTGATCTCTTTCTGTATTTCCCATTACCTTCCTTTACTTCTTTCGAATGAACACCATATTCTTTGGATGCTTGAATTTCAAGTCAATGGGCTGTATGGGCTTCATCCTCTGAATAATAACAATAATTTATTCTTATTTGCAATTCGTTCAAATTTTAATTAAACAGCCTTGTCCCCTTAAAGTACTCGGCCAGACTCACCCCTGAATATGCATGACTTCTATTTTCCTCTCTCGATTTTGGGAGTCTTTTAGTTTTTTTTTTTTTTTTATTAGGACTAGATCATCTCTTCAGTATTGCAATTGCACCTTCCGTTCAATAAACCTGTAGTTTCATTACCCACCACTATTCTCTTTCTTGTCTTCCTATACGTCTATGGCCGAAAACCTACCCTGCTGATTTTGTGATATCATCCTTGAATTTTCAATCCTTATTATAGATCTTCTTTTCATTTCTTTGTGTTTCTACACAGAACATTTCTCGTAGTCTGGTGATTAGGATGCTTTCCCACCAGTAAGAGACCTTTGTTTCTAGAATGAGTGATCGTGTTCCTTTCTCTATATTTGCAGAAAGGGTTCGTGTACCGCTGTAGAACCATCTGCCTCCCTGTGCCCCTACGTCCATGAATCAAGCTATTTCTGAAGTGTTGTTCCTTATATTTCATTCCCTATTGAGTGGCACTCTTAATCTTTTCAATTCTATAACTTAGCTTGAAAGGTGCCAAGAGCCCAGTCTTTGGTATTGATTCTTCTGAGTAATGTAAATACATTCAATTAATTTAGACCAGGAATTTCTCTCCTGAGTCCTTCCATTACTTGCAATATAATTCTGTTTAAATTCATTCTTGTACGGCGTGTTGATCTCCAGTCAGGTGTGCCATTGCCAAGGTAAGAACTTACAGATCACTCAACAATTGTATCAGTGTTATAAAAACGTTTTTACCCACTCTTATACAGACAGGTTGTGCAAGGCATAGAGCATCAAGCAAGGCTAGTCTAGTTAGCTAATTACTTCAGTAAGCTTATTCGAAAGTAGCCATTCAAGAATGTAATCTTACAGGAAAAGGAAAGGAGTGGTACAAAAACAATGTCTTCTCGTTACGCATAGAGAAACTAAACAACCCAGTCCTGGATCTGCTTCAAATACTCGATTTTCTTTTACCCGCCCTTTTTTCTTCTTTGCAAAATATGCAGGGAGGCTTCCCATTTGTTCAGTAAGTTTGTTCTCGATTAACGTAAAAGAATGAGTCTCGCGAGCTCCCATCAGATGCAAATCTACTCCCCTTGGTAAAAAGCAGTAATTTCTGTCGAGCAGAACTTGCTCGTCTTAATTTTCGTTAACATTTTCCTTTTAGAGACATTATAATTTTAAATTTTCGTGATGTACCTAAGAAAATATTTAGAGAGAGATTGAACAGTACAATCAATTCTGTTTTACTCCGTAGACTTTTTTTTAAATCTTACTTTTTCACTTAAATATTTTTAATTTCATGGAACAAGAATTAGTATACATTAGGATTTTATCAACAAGACCTAGTAATTTACATTTTTCCCTTGAATGATAAGGTGCCACAAATTATGTATGCAATTCTGTTCATAGTCTCTCTTGAAATAAGTTAGGATTGACATTTTGTTACGTTGGGTTACAGCTGTTTTTGTTCTCTTCACAGTGTACTCAGAAGCCAAGTAGCTACGGTTCCTGTGAATTGATAAATAAAAAAAAGGCTTCGTTAATCACGATTCCTATTTTTTCTGCCTTGTGACTGGATATGCTACAGCATGGAAACAGAAAGAAGATATTAATGTTAAATCTTTTAGATAAATAGTTACGTGAAGGTAAGAATAAGTAATACATCAGGAACTTTTATAGAGAAATTAGGGACATTTGTCGTTGATGCAAAGGGACGACTCTGTGGTTACCATGATGAGAAATATTTTCAGTGGAAATAAAGTGAAGAATTTGGAAATCATCAATACAGAAATGTTAGTAAAAAAATTTTTACGTTATTGCAAAAACAGGGGGTTCTGAAGAGCTATATAGTAGGGTTAAGGGCATTGATATATTCGATGCAGTTTGAAGACTTTTCTGAAATTCCAAGAGGACTTGGCATTACTATGAATGATCATGATGCCCTGTAACAGAAATTCTCTAAGATCCAATAGATGTCAATATCACATCGATAGAAGTAATTATACTTCAGTTTTGCTGGAGTGATGTTCTAAAAGTTCCAGTAAACTAGACATGATGATTATGATTGAATATACATCGCTCTTTTATGCTCTCCGAGCACCTGTGAACATCATTAGGATTAATGCTGACATCATTATCGCAAAATAATGAATTTTCTTTTAAAACAGATTCAAAAAATATTTCTAAATTCTTTTGCAATTTTATCTCTGAGATATTTTCCTGCTACAGTGCATTGTATTCCAGCCTTTCCACTTTTTATAAATCTATGATAATTCAAATAGATTCGAAACTATCAAATATTCTGTGGTAATGTTACAAGGTGTTCGATTTTTATGGTACTATTCTTTTTAGCGGAAAGCTGTAGGTTTTTTTACTTAATGTTACCTTCGTGTTTAGTTTCTATTTGTATCAGATTTGAGTTTTTTTTTTTTTGTCCGTTGAGTTCTACAAAAAGAATTAAAGGACTGCATATGAATATGAACAATTTTGGCTTATGTTTGGTGATGATAACACCAATACTGATAGAGCCTCTTAGATCTTTTTTCATAAGGCTTTTCAAAACCTTTGCTAGAGTGTGAGAAAGACCTGCTTCTCCCAGGGGAATAAAATTGTCATACGAAATGAGAGTCTAATTGGTTTTGGAGGTCATGTCAGAGAAGAAAACAATTTGCAATGACCATACGGGAAACGCAAAACCAATTACTTTGTCGTATCTCTCGTTCTGGTGGCATTTCGAGTGTGTCAAGCTTACTTATTTTCAAGTCCGTTCCGCATGCAAAATGTATTGTGGTCATTTACAGTTGTTATTATTAATGAGGCCAATTGGAAGGAAAACTTGAGTGAATGTGAAACATATTATTATCATTTATGTAATTATAACTAAATACACAAAATGGAAGACAAATATAAAATTCGCAGTCTAATTAAGAATAAAGTTGACACATGACTGTTCATTTTTTTACTTAAGTATCATTATATTATTGTCTGCAGTGACTTTATCTCCAAAGCATTTAATAAAGATTTTTTTCTTTCTCTCTAAGATCTCTTTCGCAAAAATTTCCAGTATCTTCTGAAAGTCTGGCGGGTCATGTCAATCCTAGTCTCTCTCTCTTTTTTTTTTTTTATTGAAGTAGTGCGATTGAGGGCAAGGTTCGAGGTCTTACCCGTATCTCTCTAAGTCTTTATAGCATGATATGATATCTGAAGGTTAATTCTTGCAGAATTGCCTTCAGTGCATCTCTCGCTTTAGGAAGAAAGGTAAAGAATAACGGCCACATTTCCACCTTCTTTTTTTGTTATTAGTTTCAGCTGCAGCAACATGATGTATAATCCCAAGGTCAGAATTGTCCTTAATAAATCACTTAATATAGAGACAGCTGAGAACAACGACATTCTTTTCCCCCACCCTTTTTTGTTCGTGGTACCACGAAGTTTGTCATACGGAGCATGAAAGGATATTAAGGCATAGTCCTGGAGCCAGGGGGTGTTTGCATGCATGAAAGCGCCAGAAAATTACCTGCTTGATTTTGTTAGAGGGTCCACTGGGACACCTTTTCAGCGAGGATTGGCATCCAGAAACCCGGCAGTTATCGTGTTACTTGGGGTTTTCGTTGAGTTTGATGAAATCAAAATCACTCCTTTTTAAATTGCAATAACTCAGCAATGAAATGGTCTATAGAGCTCGTTCACCTCTCAAGCTAAAGAGTAAAGCATTATTTATTCAATGGATACAAGCCCAATAAGACTGGTCAATATCCAAGGTCACAAGTGGTCAAAGTATAACCTTTTCTAATGAGAAACTAAAATCTGACTTTTCAAATTTAAATATTTTTGAAAAATAGGTGAATAGATTGAACATTTAATGCTTTTACATTCTGGTTAGGTACAGCATAGGCAAGTTTTTTAAATTAGTTGGAAAACTTGTTTATTTATTTTAACCTCTGTGCAGCAATCAATAAAAGGAATATATAGCGGATCAACATACTGAGGCATAAGAGATATATCCCGTAATTTGTATTCTTAGGGATGGCAGTAAGGATGCAAAAAATTAATCACTCCAGTTTATTCTATGTTCTCTGTTCACATATTGTTCATTTAAGATTTTGAGAAACCTAAATTTTGTTTTCTTTTTTTAAGCGAAGAATGTCTGACTGGCGCACCAAAGAAAAAATTAAGGGCATCACCGCTACCATCCTCAAGTGGTTCTTGCGATCCAAAGAAATGCATAATCTGCCTAAAATCTGATGATAAATGTGAAAGTAGCAGCACAGAGAATGGCAGGACACGTGTCACTAAAGCAGGGGAAGTGAGAAGGGACGTAGGTTTTGAAAGACTGAAGCCAGTAGACAAAGGCAAATTCTTATACCATTACTAACGAATGTTGTAAACAGAATACCCTCAAGAAAACACTGGATAAACTCATGCAGTTAAGCAGTCTCAACAGATATTGCTGCTCATTCCCCACAGGAAAGCTCAGACTCTGTTCAACAAAGAAGTACACGTTCTATGGTGGATTCTCAGGACCCCGCATCTCTGCCAGCTAATATTAACAATTTTTTTTACAAAATGTGTGATTCGTGGGAATTCAAAATACAACAACGTACATGATAAATGGAGGATTTCTGAAAAAGGACGAGCTGAATCATTCCTTAAGGCGGCCATGATATTTCAGGACGATGTGTTTAGCCGAACTCCCGAGTTGCAAGATAAGAATGCCACATTTGGAGCAGATATTCACGCTCACAGCCATTGCATTCGTAACTACATCAGGAAAGGAGAGAAAACAGTAACTGAATCATCGTCAACGCCAACTTGCCAGCAGAGGTATATCTTTAAAAATTTTATGAAAGATTTAGAACCAGGCTTGAACTCGGCGAAATGCTATAACCTGACTTATATTTCCAAGTACTGCAACGAAGACCGGAGTAATAATCAAACTTATTTTGAGTACACAAACAGGGATGTGAAAATATACTTAATCCACATGTTTGGTGGGGATATCTCAGTTTTCGTCCCAACCAGTTTAAAGTTCAAAGCTGAAGTTTCCAGTCTCCCTCACGGTTTGCCCTAACCAAGTCCTTTAGAACAGCCACCATTCTGACGAAGTGGTCCCAGCAAGTTAAAGTCTCTGATGCTGGACTACTCTGACATCTAAATTTATCGAAGTCTTTGACCATGACTTCTGAGCTTAATATAAATGCCTCCAAATGAACCTTGCTATCCTCCCTCTTCTTTTCTGCTACAGAGTTTTTCATCAGTCTTAGATGCTCAGGTTCAACCCTCCACTTCTCAGTGCCTTTCACTTTGAAGAATTCTGCCCACTGTAGCCTTTCTATACACTCAGAGAGCAAGAGCAAACCCCTCAATGACCTTTTATAATGTGATCCATCAAGAACTGATCTTACCACATTTTAGCCAAGTACTTTAGACTCTACCAGTATCGTTTCTGCTCCATTGCAGTTAATGAACTTTCCTATTGCACTCATGACTGCCTTAATCATATGAAAGGAGCCCAGACATAACACCATGTTATCAAATTCAAATTGTTTGCTCATGATGACTTCACTGGCCATGTGATACACCCCCTCATCACATACCAGGGGCAAGTGCGTTTGATCTAGTTGGCTCAAAATATTCTGGAAGTTTTTTTTAATGCTGTGTAAACTTTGCTATATTCGGTAACAGGGTGGGGAAGAATTGGTAGGAAACCTACAATCTTCTGACACACATTCTCATCAGTGATAAGAGAGTTACAGGCGCTCCAAGAGGGCATTGTTCGTTCCGTAGTTGTTTCTTTAACACCTTCTGTCATTCATGAGAGATCCATTCTACTAATACTCCAAGCTATGTCCTTCCTACAGACACTTTTTCTATGTGATTTGTCTATTTTGTACAGTTCTTCTGAAACTACGCAGGTTGTTAGAAGGCTTGGTTTTTTAGCAGTTTTCTTGTAAGGAAACAAAACCTGACAGCCTAACTCTTGTGTGAATTGTCTCTCTCTGTGGGGACACCTGTCTCCAATATCTTAGGCCTACTATTCAGAGTCACTCCCAGAAGTTTGTCCTGCATGCGAATCAAAACAGTATCATGACTTCTTCCTATGCCAGATAGTGTTGCTTTCTCATGATCAAAATTGTCAAAGGCCCCAAAATGTGAAGCTTGATGGGTTGAAATGACTTGGAAGTGGGACCTGACCCTGACTTGCTTCTGTAACAAATGATGCCAAATCAGAATGATAGCGGAGTAGCTCATCATAACTAATTGCCAGCCCAAACCTATTGAGATTAGATATAAACGTTTTTGACCTACACACATTATAAATAGCTTCAGAGTTCAACTTGAGCAAAGGGATTCGCTTTTTCTATTATTTACGATATAAAAGATGAGCTGATACACTGTGTTAAACATCAATATAAAAAAATAGCTGAGGAAAAGTCTGCAACGTCACTGGGAATTATCATGTCAGAATATGCTTTCTCCAGTTCATTGGCATCACAAAACCTGTCATTCAGCTCAAAGGCTTCGTTAAGGATACAATTTCCCAACATGGTACCACATTTTCTTATTGTTTCCCTATCTAACAATCTTTCCCTTCTCTCTGGCTCTTTCTCAACTGCACTTGACTTGAAAACAATAGGAGGTTTTCTGAACAGGTTGGGAAAAAAAAATTAGACATCCCCACCAAACATGTGGAATACGTACATTTTCACATACCTGTTTGTGTACTCAAAATGAGTTTGATCATTACTCAGTGCTTCGTTACAGCACTTGGAAATATAAGTCAGGTTATAGCATCTCCCCGAGTTCAAGCCTGGTTCTAAATCTTTCATAAAATTTTTAAAGATGTACTTCTCCTGGGCCAGTTGGCGCTGACGGTGATTCAGTTGATGCTTTCCTCTCCTGATGTAGTTGTGAATACATTGGCTGTGGCAGCGAAGATCTGCTCCAAATATGGCATTCTCATCTTGCTAGTCGGAAGTTCTGGTAAACATCATCCTGAAGTATCATGGCCGCCTTAAGGAATGATTCAGCTCGTCCTTTTTCAGAAATTCTCCATTTATCATATTCGTTGTTGTATTTTGAATTCCCACGAATGACACATTTTGTAAAAAAAAAAAAAAAAAAACTTGTTATTGTTAGCTGGCAAAGATGCGGGGTCCTGAGAATCCACCATAGAATGTGTACCCCTTTGATGAACAGAGTCTGAGCTATCCTGTGGGGAATGAGCAGCAATATCTGTGGATACTTTGCTTAACTGCGTGAGTTTATCCAGTGTGTTCTTGAGGGTATTCTGTTTACAACATTCGTTAGTAACGGTATAAGAATTTGCCTTTGTCCACTTGCTTCAGTCTTTCAAAAACTACGTCCCTTCTCACTTCCGCTGCTTCAATGATACGTGTCCTGCCATTCTCTGTGCTGCTAGTTCCACATTTATCATCAGATTTCTGGCAGATTATGCATTTCTTTGGATTGCATTTCTTTGGATCGCAAGAACCATTTGAGGATGGTAACGGTGATGCCTTTAATTTTTTCTTTGGTGCTCCAGAGTCAGACATTCTTCGCTGAAAAAAAGAAAACAAAATTTAGGTTTCCCAAAATTTTAAATAAACAACATATGAACAGAGAACGTGGAAGAAACTGGATTGATTAATTTTTTTGCATCCTTAAGAATACAGATTACGGGATATATCTCTTATGACTCAGTATGTTGATCCGCTATATATTCCTTTTATTGATTGCTATACAGGAGTTGAAATAATTAAACACGTTTTCCAACTAATTTCAAAAACTTGACTATGGTGTACCTAACCAGAATGTAAAAGCAATAAATGTTCAATCTATTCACCTATTTTTCACAAATATTTAAATTTGAAAACCATAGAGTTTAGTTTCTCATCAGAAAAGGTTATACTTTGACCACTTGTGACCTTGGATGTTGACCAACCTTATTGGGATTGTATCCATTGAATAGATAATTTTTTAAGCTTTATATTGAGAGGCGATCGAGCTCTGTAGACCATTTCATTGTTGAGTTATTGCAATTTATGTAAGCAATACACGTAAAAAAAGGAGTGTTTTTGATTTCATCTAATTCAACGAAAACACTGAATAACACGAGAACTACCCGGTTTCTGGATGTTTACCCTCACTAAAAAGGTGTCCCAGTGGACCCTCTAACTAAATCAAGCAGGTAATTTTCTGGTCCTTTGACACATGCAAACATCCCTTGCTCCTGGACTAGTACAAGCCTAACTGAAAGCAAAATAGAAGGTAATGAAGAAAATTTTTTTTAATGTGATTTGGAAAGGTTAATCTACTAGTGTAATTACAATAGAAAGAGTAGAGTCTTGCACGTTTACTTATTCTGAAAACGATTACTTTTATATCTTTTAAAGGGGATATCGGTATACTTCTGTATGTTAGGATTAATTCGTCTTTAAAGAGCTTTTTTTATTTCGCAGAAAAATACTGTATTTAAGACCATGCACACGCAGGACGTGATTGCTTGGTTACAGATAACTTATTATAAACAATACCTTTCAATCCTTCGGTGCACTTGTTCATTTTTAGGAAAATTATTCCCTTTGGGTATTACCAACTTTCTCATTACATGTCTAGCTCTGATGTCCAGTATCCAAATGGTAAGAACATTTCCACGCTCTCATCCTTCCTCATAAACCGTTGAGCTCATCTTCCCACCCTTTTATACCCTTCATCTATTCCCCATTATATAAAACCTTCCGCATCTTTTTCCCCCTCCCTCCCCCTCTTTATTCAGCGCCTTTGTCTTCCGATCCCTGTTTACAAAGGTATCTTTCCCCCTTGCAATGAGATCTTTCCTTGGTACTTGAGTTCCGCCCTAGTGCCACTCAAGACGAGTTGAAGGTGTCTGAGATTTTCTAGGTCCTGATAAAGATTCCCTCTGAGCGCTCGTATTTCCGACGGTGTTTTGCATCCGAAAGAACTTCTATTTTTTTTTATTTTTCATGTAAAAAACATGAGGTGCGACGAGGTCAAAGAATTCTTATGTAACTCTCCCTGGCCCCACTGTTACTGAGGCTGAAATAAGAAAATCCGTAACATAATTTATGATAGTATCTCTTCTCTCTTCCAACTGCATTAAATGTTTTCTTTTGTTTATATTTTTTTCGCATTTAATAATATATAATTAGGCCTGAAGGGTAATTTTCTATATGGTTGGCTGAGTAGAGTAGGCACCTATCAATCCAACAGGCAGAAAAAATGAAAGAGAAAGCAATGTCACCCTTAGGATCTAGTACCCTAGAGTTTATTCATTTCATGAGGAAGTATGCAGTTTCTTCGAAGCGATGTCAGAACGTGTAGCAGAGGAGAACAGAGAACTTAGAGAATAATGGAGAAGTAAATCTTAAAAATAAGACACCATTGTCATTAAGGCGTAAAATTTTCTTCATACGTTTAGCCTTTCAAACATATATAAATATATATATACATATATATATATATATATATATATATATATATATATATATATATATATATATATATATATATATGCATATATATATATATGTATATATATATATATATATATATATATATATATATATATATATATATATATATATATATATATATATAAACTGAATCATAAAGATATGAAACGTGATGAGAAATATAAAAGAAAGTTTACAAGAAAGCTCGTATAATTGACAGATAACATACAAATTTCCCTGAGGATGGGGATTATAAAGGAACAGATGCACCTGGAATCCAAGACAGTTGAAGAATTAGTGGACCTACCAAAACAAAGGTAAATCTTTGAGGGATTTTACAAAAGATTATGCCTAATTGGCTCGGAAGCATGTAGGAGTCAATTGAAGGACTATACAGGGGAAGAGACTGAACAAAAATGACCTTGGAATGAATAAGTTCATTACATATTCATAAAAGTACAGCACTTAATACATTCTCCTCATGGTAAACAATAAAAATTTTTGCGCAATGCTCATAAAAACTTAGAAAAAAAATTGATTTTTGATTCTCTATGTATTAAAACATCTAAGAAAGGGAGGCAGTTGTCCATTTCTAATCCTAAAGTAAGTTTAATAGATGGTATACCTGGTTATTCTAATTAGAGAGTTAATCATTTACCTCAATACCAGCAGGAAAAACGGCTAAAATATCGTCAATATATCTATACCACTTGAAAGGATTATACATGATATTAGGTAAATATCGTTTTTCAAAGAATTCCATATACAAGTTTGAGAGGAGCGGGGATAAAGGGTTGCCCATTGCCATACCAAATATTTGCTGGTAGAATTCACCGTTGAATATAAGCTTATAATCACAAAATGCACAACCTAGTGAGTGAAATAATGTGACTTAGAGGTAGAGATAATTCATGATGAATTAGTTCGTTACTAAGATACTCTAAAATAGAATCTATAGGGACTTTAGTTAAAAGAGAACAAACATCAAAAATATCAATCCCATCAGGGGGCAAAAAGTGATTTTGTTTAATTTATCAGCTAAATCTAGTGACTTATTTTTGTGAGAATTGGGGATAGTTCCAAGTAACGGGGACAAGAGCTTGGTAAGATATCTTGCAAGTTTATATAACACTGAGCCAACTGCGATGGGTTCCAGGTGCAACCCTTCCTTTATAACCCCCATCCCCAGGGATATTTGTATGTCATCTGTCAATTATACGAGCTCTCTTGTAAAATTACCTTTATATTTCTCATCAGTCGGCTATTATAGGACCATGTGTCGAAAGGCCTAGCAACCACTCCTTTGGTTCACTTTCCTTTGTGGCATAGCCTTTATATATATATATATATATATATATATATATATATATATATATATATATATATATATATATATATATATATATATATATATATATATATATATATATAATCAGTAAGCTACCAACGTCTTTTAATATCCAATTCGCTCTACCTCGGAAATAATATATTTTCATATATGTTACCGAAGGGGAATTTTTTAGTTGATAATAAAATTCCCGTTCGGTAACATATATGAAAATATATTATTTCCGAGGTAGAGCGAATTAGATATTAAGGGACGTTTGTAGCTTACTGATTGTATATGAATCACGGTGATGTGATAAAAGATATATATATATATATATATATATATATATATATATATATATATATATATATATATATATATATATATATATATATATATATATATATATATATATATATATATATATATATATATATATAAAGATGTTAAAGTTATTGTTCAGAGTGTCAAAAAGCTGGAGGCGACATTGTTCCGATGGACAATAAGATCTCAAAGGAAAATTTTAGTTTCGGTCTTTCAGCCTTAGGTCTCCACATAAGACTAAAATTGTCCAGATCGAAACATGGTTCTCTTCACTTTTTTTATCCTACTAATTTTTATGTTTGCGCTTTTTTTATATTGCTGGTGTGAAGCAATTACTGGAGAACAGTATTGCTAGGAAAAATACAATATTTTGTTTTATTTCTGTCCTGATTTCAATATTTTTGATACATGGCGTGACTTCAGGGTTTTTGATACCTTTTGTTTAGTTGTTATATTTCATTATACGTCTTTGACTCTTTCATAATGTTTTTTGAAGATAAATTAGTATTGTCTTCGATACCTTCCTAAGGAATTTTTATTTTTGGCTCATTCGCCTCGAAATCATTTTGCAGATACATGATAAAGCATGATGTTAAACTCATTAATCAACCTTTAAGCCATTCCCGAAAACAATAAGATTATTTTTTAGTTTTACTGATAATATTAAATTTTGTAATGCAGAGTCGACAGTAAATCAGTCATTCTTAACAAATACACTTGTGTCAAAATGAATGAGAGTATTCCAGACTGGTGTACCGTAAATGTAGATAGCTTTATGAGGTATAATCACTGATATAGAAATAATGCTAACTTTAGTTGGGAAATGTAAAGCTAATTACTTTTTAACATATACCAAGAAATCACCAAAAAACTGGGATAAATGCAATGTGGAGCGGGTGATGTGGTTTTGAGAGAGAAGTAACTAACTAGGCGCACGGCAAATGAAAAGAAAAAAAAGTAAAAAAAAAGAAGAAAATCAATGCAACACTATAAAGCTGGGCTGTAAAACCCGGGACACGACAGAACCAGACATTTCTGATATAAGTACCGATATTGATAGTGATGATAGTGTACGCGAACCTGATTTCAGTCCAGTAACATAATGTTTATCATTCGCATCTACATCATTAGTGTTATCACTTTCTATGTTACTTGTGTTGAGATCAGGACGTTTACCGCTTCCAGCACCTGCACGGAAGCCCATCAGCAGCATATCATCAATGCTTGAGCCTACTTACACTATAAAATTATCTTTAGTTTTGCACACACTCTTTTACAAGCTATCAAAAGCTTCCCAGGTTTTTC
Organism: Macrobrachium rosenbergii; assembly: GCF_040412425.1. NCBI lineage: Eukaryota > Metazoa > Arthropoda > Malacostraca > Decapoda > Palaemonidae > Macrobrachium > Macrobrachium rosenbergii. Next base: position 9,734,178 of record NC_089783.1, on the reverse strand, counting down.
TTCATCCTTCCTTCTAACACTTGCAAGTTGCTCTGAAGCCACATGTTCTAAACTAAAAACTCATCATAGAATTTTCAAACACCCCAACTCTCGCTGTCGTAGAAACTCCTCTTCTCAAATATTTTGCATTATGGTAAGCCACTTTCTTCATTTATGTCTCTTCTTTCATTCTTCCTCTGTTCATAACAATTATTGCTCCAAGTTCTTGATTTTCCATTACTGTAATATGCTATTATTCACACTCACTTTCAAATTTCTGATCATACCAACACGTCATACTCCTTACTGGTATTTGAAATTTCTCCGCTCGCAGCGTTTTTTCTCAGACGCTAACTTCACACCAAATTCTCAGGTCCTTTCTCTGACTTTTTGTTTCATCCTCACAAGAAGATATTAAATGATTGGCGAGACTTAAAACCTCGCTGCGTCATACCTGCTTTGAGACTAAGTTACCGTCGTAACTACAAATTGTCTTCTACACCACAAATCCTTAGCAAACTTCAAATTATTATACTTTTAAATTTGGGAAAGATCAGAGAATATACATACATTTATATATATATATATATATATATATATATATATATATATATATATATACAGTATATATATATATATATATATATATATATATATATATATATATATATATATATATATATATATATATATATATATATATATATATATATATATATGCATCCATATATATATATATATATATATATATATATATATATATATATATATATATATATATATATATATATATATATATATACTGTGTATATATATATGTGTGTGTATGTTTATATATGTATATACAGTATATATATATATATATATATATATATATATATATATATATATATATATATATACATATATAAATTTCCGATTCAAGTCAGGATCGAACCCCTGTCTCTCAAATGAAAGACCAGGGTGTTACCAACTGACCCACACAAGTCACAAAGGAATTGAAGCCTAAGTACTTCTGTACCTGAGTTTTTTTCCGATACCCGCCTAACAAAGGCCTACCAGCCAATTTTGCCCAACTTCCCGACCCACCATTGAGTCAAGTGGCAATTTCATTCGAATTACCTTACTACCCTGAATATGATGGAACTATTCAACACATGATATGTTTCACAGAAAAGAATTTCTGACTCACATCGGGATCGAACCCGGATCTCTCAAATGAGAGTTCCGTGCTTAGAATCATCACTGACAACTGAAAAACCAAGGGATTGCCCTCCAACTTCGTAAGAATTGGTTTGAATGTAATCTGTCATAATCCATTGTTCCTATGTTATTGCGGCCAACCTGGTACAAAAAAAAAATGGTTGAAAAGTGTAAAATTAACACCAAGAGCTAACCCTCTGATGAAGACAAGGCACTTACACACACACACACACACACACATATAATTATATATATATATATATATATATATATATATATATATATATATATATATATATATAATGTAACTAGAGAGAGAGAGAGAGAGAGAGAGAGAGAGAGAGAGAGAGAGAGAGAGAGAGGGAGAGAGAGAGAGAGGACAGGCCAAGCAGTCAAACAACACTGCATAAAGGCCACTAATTGGTCAATGTACACCTACATTTTTACTTGTAATGTATTCAGTTCGTTCTGTGCTATCCTGAAGAACAAATTTAATTAAGGGCCTGAAAAGATTGTTGCGAGTTGGCGGTGAAACGTAAATTGTCATTTGTCTGATTTTTCAGTGTGACGACCGTTTACTCTTCGTAAAATTCTCCATTGATGAATTAATTAACAAGTCCTTCGAAAAGGCTCACCCTTCCCAAGTCCCATTTGACCATCCCACAAGGGATTAAAAGTCCAAGCGCGCATGAGAATCGAAAGACATTTAGATCTCTCTTTGAAACAAATTGAAATGAACGTATTTCAATATTTAACTTTGCCTCTTTCGCACCAATCATCCGGTAGTGCTAGCAATTTCCCTCGTGTTGATTTGATCAAACATTTAAATGGAATTCTTGAAGAGGAAATGAATTTAGTAGAATGTCAATACAAAAGAGTATCACATCCATTAAATTTTTGGTTTTGTTTACACGGGGATCATAAATAATTCCCGTTTTATAGTTACTGCGCAAGTTATACATATAAAATTTTATAAATTAAATTAGTTACTATAAATGATTTAAAAGATCCTTCTCGAATTAATCTTTTACATCAAATGGCATGAATATGATGAAAATAGAAATCTTTATTTAGGATTATGTCTCCAAGAAGAACCATTTGAAATATGTTTTCTTAATCTTCGAATATTTATCTTTTTATGAAAGAGATGGCAAAAGGCCTACTTGTATGAAAGTTAACAGAAACAGATCCAAAATACGCGAGGACATTCAATAGATATTCTTTTGTATTCTGCTAAGGAGGAGGTTCACGCGTTGGTCAGGTTGCATAAATTGTAATTATATGTAACCTATGATTTTATAACTTGAAATTACATCTTTTCAAAGTAAACATGTTCCAAAGATTGGCATATCTGCAGACTTCAGGAACTGTAGGCCAATTTCTATTCTTCCTGTGTTCTCCAAAGTTCCAGAAAAAACTTATTTTTAAACCACTATGAAAGTATGTAGAATCTAAAGGATTGTTTGCTGATTGTTTTGGGAGCAGTTAGGTACCTGCGATGGTCTTGTAGACTTATTTAGTGAACCAAGACCTATTGTCTGGAGTTCCACAGGGCAGTGTCCTTGACCCCACTGTTATTCTTAGTGTATACAAGTGATGTGGTCGTTGGCCCGGAAACTAGATCGTTCAGTATGCCGATTATGCTACTCTTGTAGGTGTTGTAAAGTTTCCACCTAAGAGAAATGAAGCTGTCCCTAGTCTCAATCGGGACATGGAGCGAATTAGTGAATGGTGTTGTCAGTGGGGTATGAGGCTGAACTCCGGTAAAACGAAAACACTGTTGATTAGCAGATCTCGTTCAGATTTTCCACCCCCTTCCTCCCCTCCAAGTCGACGGGACTGTGCTAAATGAGCCTGAAGCTTTAACTATTCTAGGTGTGACTTTTGACTAACATCTTGCTTTTGAGAACCATCCAATGAAAGTTTCAGCAAATGCCGCACGCAAGTTAAGTGTTGTACGAAAGGTCTCATATATTTATAACAGTATTAAAATCAATGCAAACTGTTTCAGGCCATTTGTGCCCCCTTTACTAGAATACTGTTCTCCGGTATGGAAATCATCTGCCAGAAATTTATCTCTTTTAGATAGAGTGATTCGTGGTGGTAGGTTTCTGCTTCCTAATATTAGCAGTTATGACTTGGGCTATCGACGCATGGTGAATTGTTTATCAATTTTTCATAAGTTGCATTTGAACAAAGATCTTTCACATTCCCTGATCCCCTTTACCTGCCGAAAGTAACTAGATTTGCCGAACAGCGGCATCAATATGCAGTAAATGTGCCTCGCTGTCGAACTAATTAGTTCCAGAGGTCCTTTATCCTTCACATCGTTGGACTGTGAAGCAGTCTCCCAGAGAATGTCGTGGAATTGGTACTTCAAAATTTCAAGCGTAGATCCAGTGCATTACTATCCTAATACTATTCTCCTTGCACTTTAACAGATTTTGATCTATTAATTAATCTATTCATTAATTTTTTTTTATAATAATAAACGAGATCTCTCCTTGCTGTATTTTCCTTTACCTACTCTTACCTCTTCCTAATGAACACCGTATTCTTTAGAAGCTTGAAGCTTGTTCCATATGAATAGGCTTCATCCTCTAAATAACAATAATAATAATAATTGTCATATATTTGTAAACAATATACAGTAAATATAAAATTTAAGCCACATATATATATATATATATATATATATATATATATATATATATAAATATATATTACTTCTGAGGTAGAGCGAATTGGATATTAAAGGACGTTTGTAGCTTACTGATTTTATATGAATCACGGTGATGTGATAAAAAGTCATATATATATATATATATATATATATATATATATATATATATATATATATATATATATATATATATATATATATATATATATATATATATATATATATATATATATATATATATATATATTTATATATATATATATATCGGCCGACCAACCCAGTGCTGCCCAGGGAAACTCTGAGTGACAGGGGGAGGGAATAGGGAGAGGGGAGGGGGAGGGGAAGGGGAGGGAAGAGGGAAGGGAGAAGTGGAAGGGGTAGGGGAGAGGTTTGTGTTGACGGTCCGACTGACAGTTCTACTTTTTTCATGAGAATGTTCACCTTTCGAACAGCCCCAGGTGATCTCACAGACATTAAAGTTGTGACTGTCTCTTTTATCCATATATTCATGTACTGTCTGTCCCATTTATCCAGGTATTTCTATGATGGCTCTTCCTTTTATACAGGTATTACTCTTTTATACAGGTATTACTGTACTGTCTGTCCTTTTTATCCAGTTATTACTGCGATGACTGTCCATTTTATCAAGAAATTACTGTGGTGACTGTCACTTTTAATCTAAGGATTACTGTTCTGTCTCTGCCCTTTATCCAGGTATTACTATGTTGACTGTCCCTTTTATCCTGATATTATTGTTCTGTCTGTCATTTCCATCCAGATATTACTATGGTGACTGTCCGATTTATCCATGTATCACTGTAATGCAGGACATTACAGTACTGTCACTCCCTGTTATGCAAATATTACTGTGGTGACTGTCCCTTTTATTCAGATATTACTATGCTCTCTGTCCCTTTTAATCAGCTATTGCCGTGGTGATTGTCCTTTTTTCCAGGTATTCCTGTGGTGAATGTCATTTTATCCAGGTATTACTGTGGTGACAACTTTTATCCGGATATTACTGAACTCTCTGTTACCTTTAACCAGGCATTACTGTTCTGCTTGTCCCTTTTGTCCAAGGTGTTACTGTGCTTTTATCCAGGCATTACTGTGGTGATTGTCCCTTTTATGCATGTATTACTGGTGGTGAATGTCCTTTTTATCCAGGTATTACTGTGGTGACTGTCTCTTTTATCCAGGTATTACTGTACTATCTGTCACCTTTAACTTGGTATTACTGTTCTGTCTCAGCCTTTTATCCAGGTATTACTCTGGTGACTGTCCCTTTTATCCAGATATTACTGTACTGTCTGACACCTTTAAACAGGTATTACTGTATTGTCTGTCCCTTGTATGCAGAATTACTGTGGTGACTGTCCCTTTTATCCAGATATTACTATGCTCTCTGTCCCTTTTAAACACTAGAACGGCCGGAGCATACTACCCTCCTTCACGGGCCGCTGGTATCAAAAATGAACCCACCATCTTACTTCAGTATTGCTGCATATTGTTATGCAATTATGATCGATCAGTGTTTCAACATAAATGCTAGCACAAATTTGTTTATATGTAATGTTTAATCAAAGTTTATACATTTATAATTAACAAAGGAAAATAATAATAAAATATACAGCGTTCTTTATTATTTTTTTAACTATATAAATATGCACTGACAAAAAAATGAAACAAGTTTGTAGTTCATTACAAAAATCTACGAAGTGGAACATTGTTATTTGACTAAGAAAGAAATAAGTTTTAATAAAAAAAAGTATGTGTAATTGTAATAGCTACCTGTTATAGCAATATTGTAATGTTTTGGAAAAAAACCTAATGTTTATTATAATGTTATACACATTTTAACATTTCTTGCAAATTATTTCAGTTCTAATTGTTGCAGTGCATGACGTGCACACAAAACGTTTGCAATTAGCACATATTTTGTTTGTCAATCTGCGGTTTTGCCGAGTGCAGTTTATTTTGCACCATTGCCGCTTGGTTTTAGGTGAAGAAGATGCAGCATTACTGGTGTCTTCATGAATTACCCGCTCTTCAGCAGTGTCTTTCATCTGCAGCTCTTCAACCAGGTGTAAAATAAATTCACGTCGAGACACCTTTTTGCCAGTTACCTCCTTATATACGATGTGTGCATTTATTCCAGCAAGATCAAGGACGTTGTAGAACATTTGCAGAGGCCAGCGACGGGACGATACTTTCGTGGAGTATAATCTTGCCATTTGGTCAATGATGTCAACACCATATTTGGTTTCATTGTAATATTTTACAGAATCGGGAATTTTTTACCTTCTTCAGATACTGACACATTTTTGTGAACTGTGCTTAGAAGCAGAACATTCTTGTTTGTTTTTCCTTGATAGACTGTAAGTGTCATATTGTTATTTTTCAGTATTTTAGTTGAGTGCAATGGTGCTTTACATGTTTTTATTTCTGGAGGATTTCTCTCCGTATGCGATTCATTGTGCCTATTATACTTGTTTTCTTTTTCTCGAGTTGTTCTGCTAATTTGACCGAGGTGAAAAAAGTTGTCTGTAGTCACATTACGCCCTTTTCCAAGGAAAGGATCCATCAGCTGAAGAACAACGAACTCCGATAGAGACTGATTTGATGGTCGATGAGCATCTTTTCCCAAATAAGGAAACCCATTTACTAAATACTTGGATGAAGAATCAACAGCCAGCCAAAATTTAACGCCAAATTTGTCTGGTTTATTTGCCATGTATTGAGTAAATGGGCATCTACCTTTAGTTGGAAAAAGCTGTTCATCTATTGTGATATTTGCATTTGGCATATAATTTGCTTTGCAATTTTCAATGAATCTATTCCAAACGGTTGAGAATAATGCAAACTTATCAGAAGTCAACCTTTCAGATCTTGTCGATCTAATATCAAATCTAATAAACCTCAATAGTTCTTTATATCTGTTGCGAGACATAGTATCTGAGAAATATTTTATGCCCCACTTTTTTGACCATATTTGATCAACTGGTTGTCCTTTGGCAAGCAAACCTCTGGCATACATAATTCCAATTAGTTGATATATCTCTTCTTTACTTGTCTTCCAATCTTGAGTGTTGAGCTTCAGTCTTGCTTCAGTTTCAGTGCACTTCACAATGTGATCAATAATATAGCTATCAATAAATAAATTCAAAGCGCTGATATTATTGCCTTCAGTAATATTTCGCTTAGCAAATGATGTTGGTCCGGGAGTATCCTTCATTACGTTGTGTGTATTTCGCCTACCAACGAGTGCTTCTTCGCCTGTATCCAAGGTCCAAACCGTTCCATCTTTCCCATGGTATACTAGCGGCGATGAAGTCTCTTCAATCCTTTTCCTCTTTGACAAGGGTTTTTGATTGCTGCCTGGAAAAATAGAGAAATAGAACATAAGATACACAAATTTATTTGATGAAGTACAAAAGGATCAATGAATTGTAATAGAAGCATATTATATTGCTGACGTATGATTATTTTCAATGAAACAATGCAATACATAGACACAATGGTGTACATAGATTTTCCTAAAGGGGGGTTGGCATGGATCTGAAGAAGGGCCATTGTGAAAAAAAATCAAAATTTAATAAAAATCCAAACAAAATACATAAAGTTGCTCTATCAAAAAGAAAAACGTATGGCAATCAAAACCAATGACGTGTAACAATGAAAAAAAAAGAAAAGATTTATTGTAACAAAATATGTAAAAATTATATAAAAGAAAAATAATAAAGGACTAATACTTACATGGGAGGTTGTCTGTTTCTCTCGTGTCTTCATCATTTACTGCAGAATCTCGATCGGAACTCCTTTTTGACTGGGGTTCTTGAGTGTTGCCTGGAAAATACAAAAGTGAAACATAAGATACATGCATTTTACAAAAAATAATATAGCATTACAATTAACATAACAGATTCAATTTTTTTGGCAAAGTAAAAAAGCATCAATGAATTACAATCGAAACATATTATATTCCTAAGGTATAATTATTTTCAAATCAACAATGCAATGTATAGACGTAAAACATGACAATCGAAATAAATGACATATAGCTATGAGGTCAGCCAAAGGTTTATTGTAAAAAAATATGTAAAAATTTGTAACATATGACGTATACTTACATAGAATGTTATCAGTTTCCCTCGTCTCCTCTTCATTTACTGTAGAATCTTGATCGGAACCATCTGAACTATCTTCAGTCAACGGAAGCTTCCAATCTTCATCACTGTCACAATCGAATTCTTCTCCTTCAGATTCAAATAGAGGTGTCGAAGTTAGTAACTCATTTATTTGTTTTTCAGTGAGCTTCTTCCGCCACATGTTGACGCTATGCGATACAGCAGTCGAATGACTGGTATCACACTTTACAGCTTGCTCTCTGTACAAACCTGTTACAACCTGTCAGCCTTCACTGTGAGTGCGCGCCGAGTATAGACGGCGGGTACAGAAATGATACCACGGCCTGCCGAGGTAGCGCTGCTTATATCTCTAAAACTATTAAGTGTTTCCCTCTGAAATTTTGGTGAAAGGTAATGTTCATGACATTAATAAAAGTCACATAGTTTAATAGGTGTAACATTTATTGTGTACATATCATGTAACGGCAAAGTCAGAATGGTATCAAAAATGATACCATGGCCGTTCTAGTGTTTTAACAAGTTATTCCTGTGCTGTCTGTCCTCTTTAACCATGTATTACTGTTCTGTCAGTCCAATTTATCCAGATACTACTGTGGTGACTCTCCCTTTTATCCTGGTATTACTGCTGTGTCTGTCCCTTTTGCCTAGGTATTACTATGGTGATTTTCCCTTTTATCCAGGTGTTACTGTGTTGAATGTCCCTTTTATCCAGGTATTACTGTGGTGACTGTTCCTTTGATTCAAATATTAATGTACTGTCTGTTACCTTTAACCAGGCATTACTGTTCTGACTGTCTCTTTTGTCTAGATGCTACTGTAGTGACTGTCCCTTTCATCTAGATATTACTGTTTGGTCTATCCAGGTATTTATGTCGTGTCTGTCACTTTTATCCATGTATCACTGTGGTGATTGTCCCTTTTTTTCCAGATATTACCATGGTGACTTTCTTTTATCCATGTATTACTGCGCTGTCTGTCCCTTTTATCCAGGCATTACTGTGATGACTTTTCCCTTTATCCAAGAATTACTGTGGTGACTGTCCATTTTATCCAGGTATTACTGTGGTGCCTGTCCCTTTCATCCGGGTATTGCTGTGGTGACTGTGCCTTTTATCCAGATATTTCTGTAGTGACTGTTACTTTCATCCAGCTGTCACGGTGCTGCAAGTAACTTTTATCCAGATATTACACTGGTGATTGTCCATTTATCCAGGTATTACTGTGGTGACTGTTCCCTTTTATCCAGGTATTACTGTGGTGACTGTCCTTTTATCCAGATATTGTTGTGGTGACTGTCCCTTTTATCCAAGCATTACTCTGCTGTCTGTCCCTTTTATCCAAATATTACTGTGGCTGTCCCTTTTGTCCAGATATTGCTGTGGTTACTATCTCTTTTATCCAGGTATTACTGTGTTTTCAGTCCCTTTTGTCCAGGTATTACTGTGGTGACTGTCCCGTTTATACAGATATTTCTGTGGAGACTACCTTTTATCCAGGTATTACACTGCTGTCTATCACCTTTTATCCAGATATTACAATGGTGACTTTCCTTTTTATCCTGGTATTACTGTGGTGACTGACCCTTTTATCTTGGTATTACTGTGCTCTATCCCTTTTATCCAGTTATTATTATGTTGACTGTCCCTTTTATCCAGGTGTTACTGTAGTGACTGTCCCTTTAATCCAGTTATTATTGTGTTGACTGTCCCTTTTATTCAGATGTTACTGTGGTGTCTGTCCCTCTTATCCAGGCATTACTATGGTGATTGTCCTTTTATCCAGGTATTACTGTGGTGACTGTCCATTTTATCCAGATATTACTGTGGTGACTGTCCTTTCATCTAGTTATTACTACACTGTCTATCACCTTTAACCAGATATTAC
>NC_089783.1:9711781-9721781 GCF_040412425.1 Macrobrachium rosenbergii | reverse complement strand
GGAGGCCTCAGGGACATGTGAGGTGTGATTTGTACTTCCCTGGTGTTCTGTATTTCTTGACGAACGCGCTATGTTTAGCATTCGGGGGCGCACTGCCTGGCCTGCGTTCGCTTGCGCATTCCTCTCTGAGGAGAACCTGTTCATTTAACATCCCCTGCATCATGGGTCTGCGTACGAGGAAAAATGCCGCACCCTACCATGAATCATTAATAGAGGCGTAACACCTAGGGCCCCTTACACCAAAATTAATCTCAGGCTATGGCAAGCCAAATTAATAGTAGTCCTATTGATGAAAAACAGCACCGCTCCCGTAGGACCAAAGATGTGTACGAATGTCGTGTATAAATTCATATGTCAAAAGGATATGTGTAAATCTCGCAACAAAAACTACATCGGACACACTACTCTGACCCTTCGGATGCGAATGCTGCCCCGCAGAAACCAAGGGGCCATTCACCAGCTTTTCATCGATACGCATGATAGGAAGCCATCCTTACAAGAACTGACAGAAGGCGCCCAGGTCATCCATAAAGAGAGTAACTGTGGCCATCTTTTAATAGCGGAAACGGTAAGCATCGCCATTTAAAATCAGATTCTTAACATCCAGCAAGAGTCGGATCAGATACTCCCTTCCGGCAGAAGGAGGAATGCGCGAGCTAGTGCAGACCAAACAGCGTGCTCCCGAACACTAGAAACAGCGAGGGAGCCCTTCAAGAAACCCAAGAAAGTCAGGGAAGCGCAAATAACACATTGCATGTCCCCGAGGCCTCGCCCGACACGATCTGCGATCGGTATCTAGTGGTTGATATCTGCAAAATATACTTTTGTATAAATACACATACTTTTTTAAAATATGATATATACAGTACACTCATATTATAAATTCTACGTACAGCTTTCAGGTAGATTCTAAACACATTGTTTTGTAATTACTGTAAAATATTCATTCCATATTTGTAAGTTGTACACTCGGCAAGAAAAGTGAAGATACAGTTTTCTTTAGATTTCGTTCATCGAATTTTAATTTTTTTCTTACAGAAAACACATAATCTCGGTAAATTTACTCTAGAATATGAAAATACAATGCAAATCATATCATATATGTTAAATCTGCAAAACAAAAACGTTCAGATACTTAAAAACACCATGCATGTCCGAAGTAATCAGAATTTCTCAGATGACTTCGTTCATAGAGGTCTAAAAGATAGTGTGTGGATATCTCGGTGTAGTGCTGTTTATCAGAACGGCAACATTTACTTGTATTCCGTTATGGACAGGCTTATTATTGCATCATCATACGAGATAATGATAATTTCTTTAATTTTTACACATTCATATTTGTATTTCACGGTGTTAAAAGTCACCTGGGATTAATGGCAGTAAATGTTGCGACAGCTACGGTAAGTTGACCAAATCTATTTAAATCCGCAAGAGCGTTCTCTATGATGTGTGGATCACTTCGGCGGGAAAACACAAGTAACTGGATGTTTCTTGACGTTACCATAGTCTCTCTCTCTCTCTCTCTCTCTCTCTCTCTCTCTCTCTCTCTCTCTCTCTCTCTCTCTCTCTCTCTCTCTCTCCATTGCTAAAACATACTATACAAATATAGTATCGCTCAATCTCTAACAGAAAAAAAAATAATGAAATGAGTAGCTCTACATATACTGTAGGCCTAGGCTTACACAACAGGAACTCTCTCTCTCTCTCTCTCTCTCTCTCTCTCTCTCTCTCTCTCTCTCTCTCTCTCTCTCTCTCTCTCATCGTAACATTGCATTCGTTCCTTTATTGTTCCTCACGTTTTTCCTTGGCCATTGCTCAAATTTGACTTGATTTCACTATGGGAGATCGCGTTTCCGATTATGCAAGCATTCCGTTCATTGTGGTTACATAAATTCATTTGTGTAAGGTTAATTGCTAGGTATGTCGAAAAATGTTTATTTTGCTCAGAACTGTCGCTGCAAATTACAACTTGAACAAATACTGTAAAGCTTACTACTGCATTTAAGTATCAATGATGTCAGAATCGTAGAATATGATTGAAAGTTATAGGAGGTCAAGCAAGAAACCAACACACTAAGACTGAAGCTCCTCCCCTTTCTAAAGTTGCCAGATGTCGCATTATTGAGCAATATATGTCCGAAGATTTAAAAAAACTGTATCTTCACTTTTCTTGCCGAGTGTACCTCACGTTTTTTACCCTAAAAAGTGGTTCGCCCTCTCAATCCCTGTACTAATCACCACTTAGATCTACTTTTCCCGCCGCATGGAGAGAGAAAATTATTGTAAACCCAGGTTGTAAGTCAGCAGTCACTTGAAAATGCCACAGAGTGGGGAAACAGCTGTCGTAAAGAAAACAAGAAATGGATGAAAGAAGTTTGTGTTCTTCACCAAAGATTGATGCATGAGAATCCGAAAATACTCCAAGTATACTGTATGAAGTTTTATGCAAAAACTTATTGATGCCACCCAGGCAATTGCTTTAAACGAATATATATATATATATATATATATATATATATATATATATATATATATATATATATATATATATATATATATATATATATATATATATATATATATATATAGGCTATATATATATAGATAGATAGATAGATAGATAGATAGATAGATAGATAGATAGATATAGCCAAAAATATCGTTTAATATCGAATCCACAATACCGAGTAACTTACACCTTAAGAGAATTAAAAATGATAAGTGCTAATGCGACTGCCAGGATTCGAACCATGACTTATATTATTGTTATTATATATAAAACAAGCCATGGTTCGAATTCTGGCCGGAGCAAAAAGCACTTATCAATTCTAAGTCTCTTTAAGTATAAGTTATTCCAAGGATATAATGATTCGATATCAAACGCGTGACAAATTAGAGAAATATACCATTTAATTAAATACTTTAAAAGTAACATTTGAAGCGAAACTAATTAAACGTGCTCACAGAAAGTAATAAATAATACGAAACTTTTGTTTCAGGGATCTAAAGGATCAATCAGTCGGAAAGTGGAAACAGAACTATATTTTTCTGGTATGTCAATCAGAACTGAAAGAGGAGTACTGGGCGATGACCAACTGTGGTCGAATACAATTCTTTTTAGTGAATATTCTTTTCGCAGTACAATAATATTTATTTTTCTGGAATCTCACTAAAATAGGGATAGTAACTAAACGAATATAAACAGAATAACCAAATAAAACAAAACCACAAAGGTATGTGTGTCACTGAAATAAATAAATAATTGCAAAAGCCAAGTAGATAATCGAGCACTAAAATGTAAAAATGTATTTCAGGATGATTATGATTACCTGCGAAACGAATAATCATAAAGATCTATATAAAGCAATAAACTAATCAAGTAAACTTTTATATTTTGTTAATTTTTAATCAAGAGTAATGGTAGGCTAATAAACGTATATGAGTAAGGTTTTAGAATAATGATTTTTTTTTAATAACCTAGGCACTCCTACGCCCATTCGCTATTGAATGTTGCTGAATTATTAGACCTATTCATCGAAAATGATTCTGGATAGTTCTTCTCTGAGAGCGTCCAGTTACAGGAATATTTTTAGACGGTGAAATGAACGTTTTGCTGCAATTCGGCAGGTATAAGGTTTACTCTAACCGACTGAATTGATTCTGAATCTGTAAAAGATAGGTAATGAGAGAGAGAGAGAGAGAGAGAGAGAGAGAGAGAGAGAGAGAGAGAGAGAGAGAGAGAGAGAGAGAGATCTGAATGCATTAAACATCTATTTTACATATAAACGAATTTCTACGCCTGGTTATGGTTACATATTTTCTGCAGCTTTTTTTTTTTTAAGAACAAGTTCAGATGTAGTTTCAGATGTGTTCCATCCCACGAGGAGATTTGGTTTTGTGCCCATTTCCTAAATATCCATGGTACCCCTGCTAATCTATCCAACAGAATATACACCTGGTGATTATTCGATTGAAGTGGGTTTCTGCCAGTGTGTAAAAGGGCATGGGGCTAGGCAATCTTATTCTCCCTCATCCTCCACAAAAGGCCGGAAGGGTTCCCCCCCAGGAGTTATCCCCTCAAGAAAAAAAATTCACACATCTCTCTCTCTCTCTCTCTCTCTCTCTCTCTCTCTCTATATATATATATATATATATATATATATATATATATATATATATATATATATATATATATATATATATATATATATATATATATATGTATGTATGTATGTATGTATGTATGTATGTATGTATGTATGTATGTATGTATGTATATATATATATATATATATATATATATATATATATATATATATATATATATATATATATATATATATATATATATATATATATAAATAAATATATATATATATATATATATATATATATATATATATATATATATATAATATATATATATATATATATATATATATATATATATATATATATATATATATATATATATACTCGTATATGTATTATATTTCATGGTTATTGCAGCCATATCGCTAGCTCTTAAAAATCTTATGGGGGAAAATACCAGAGAGTATGGGGTACAGGCAGGCCCACAAGCCTAGGAGCGAGAGGAGAGTTTAAGCAATTATCAGTCGCATCCCTCTTCAAGGGATGTGCTTTATGTGTCCCCCCAGGAACACACTTGGGGTAGGTAGCTGTTTTCCATGTCTTAATCTTCAGATTCAATTAATCTCCCGCTGACTTTTCCATCTTTTACTGGCCCGAGACTTCTTTCCTTAATCGGCAGGTATACGCTGACCTTGCAGCCCGAAGCAGTGCCTCAAGCAACAACTGAAGCCATATAAGGAGAGATTAGCCTCCATCTTGAGTTCAGTTGACTCTCAACCACGGGAAATCTCTGCTCGAAGCAGCCTTGAGCTGGGGTGTCTGTGGAACTCATATTTTTCTCACACTGGATTGATTGTGCCATTCCCGGACACCACCAGTAACTTGGATCACATCGACATAAGGCTGTGTGTGCAAGCAATAACAGGGAGCAACGAAGGTAGCCTGCATGCACCGGAAGGGAAATTGGTTGGCTAGTGTCTTTTTCTTTGACTCGGTTTTATCATCTCTCTCTCGCATTTCAACACTCACGTAATTCCTTATCTCTTTAACTCAAACAGCGACCTTGCTATACCAGTGTGTAATTCCTTGAACAGTACATAAAAGTAGTTCTCGCCCCTTGATAAGCAGTGAGTAGAGTAAAGGAATTCCCTCCACTTCTTTGCATTAACTCATTTATCTAGAGATTGTAATTCGGTAATAGTCTTATCTGGAATTGTCTCATTTCCAGGAGTGTTATCAATGCAGTTACCTACGTAGCCGTGCCTCTGTGTTCCCGATTGCCCGAAGAAATCTGCCCATACCGAGGCTTATAGAAATTTATTACCAATTTGGCTTAGAGACCACATGCAAGTAGCCAGCATTCGTAAACTTGATGCGTTGTCATTCATTCAGTAATTGCTGTTGTGTCCTGTTTCCATTTAATATTTTAATGAGTGTCAAATTCTTCCCTGTTAATTTCATCCTGTTGTGTGTGTAAATAATAAACTAATGTTAAGAAACACACTTTCACTTGGTGACCTTTCCCGTTAGTAATTATTCTGTTTGTGGGCTTACAAGGGATTTTGCAAGACTGAGATTATTAACTTAAAGCAAACATACGCAGTCAACCTAATCATAAACCATATATATATATATATATATATATATATATATATATATATATATATATATATATATATATATATATATATATATATACGAGTATATACTCTTACAGGACATTACGCTTAACCTCATTCCTGACGTCACTTTAAGATGGCTGTTGTGTACAGGAGTGGTATGGCGCTTGAATCCGCAGTCTTACTTTTCATTAACCATTCCCATATCCTATCTGGTACCACCATGAATTCTCTGGTACTTTTTAGGCCTATCGACATAGTGTCATGTGACCTGCAGCATCTTCCATCTTGTGAGACTCTGCCCTGAGGGCAACGCTTGCCCAGATCACACAAGAAGAGAAAGTTGACTGTCTATTCCTGCGCGGACCTCAAAAAGAGAGGACCTGTCTCTGGTCACCCCAAAATGAACAAAGGGAAGCTGCTCGTAGCATATGTAGCTAACCCAGTGGGCTGCTAATTAAGTGGTGAATGTCACAAAGACTTCCCATGGTAAGTCAGAACAGTGCACATGGCTAACGGCGACCTATTTCCTTAATCCGATATATTTATTTCTGCATTTTATCAAGAAACCCCCTCCCAATTCCTTAGCGTGATATTCACATGTCCTCTCTCTCCTACAACATCCCATGTCCCACCTTGGACTCCATACAACTCCTCAATGCCAAAATCATCCATCATTTGTTTGTATAGCTAATAATTCCATTTTAGGAAAAGTGTGATTAAAGTGAGTCTTTACTAGCTGTCCATTCACGTGCACGAGCACGTTATCCAGAGCAAGTGACTTCATTGTGATGCATCGGGCTTGTTAGTTGGGGATAACTAGATAGCTCAGTTGCATGGTGTTAGGGCTTCATTTCACACCATCTCTATTTTTAATTCAACCCCTTTCTTTTTCAGAGGGATTCTTTATCGTGTGTGACGTAGGACATCTCAACTCGTACTTTGTTAGCTGTCTGGGTCCCATGTGTGACTAGACAAAGGAGTTTTATCCTGCCACGGCACCACCGAAGATTTATTAAATTTAACAATTTCCTTTATATTACTGGGGCCAGTTTGTGTAACTATTTTGTGATCTTTTGTTTATTGTTTGTTATATGAAATTGCTATGATTATTCACTGAGTGTAATTATACCCTGAAGTCAAGTAAAGTAGAATCATCTCTTATTCCTGTCATCCCATTTTTTTCTAGTAGAATTTGTTTTACAGGCAGCCACATTCATGCAATCCGTTGCGCTTTCACAGGCTGCACTGTAACACTGGTGACCTTGCTAAGAGATCTCTAGAGATAGAATCCCTAAATTAACATAAAAATTTTCCAAATGAGAAAATGCGTACGTAAATTAAAACTGTAAACATGAGCTGAAAACCGAAGTCATGAGCTATGGCACTCTTACA
Organism: Macrobrachium rosenbergii; assembly: GCF_040412425.1. Taxonomy (NCBI): domain Eukaryota; kingdom Metazoa; phylum Arthropoda; class Malacostraca; order Decapoda; family Palaemonidae; genus Macrobrachium; species Macrobrachium rosenbergii. The sequence continues at coordinate 9,714,675 of NC_089783.1, read as the reverse complement.
ATTTGCGCTGTTCAAATAGCAGACGACACAGCGAGTATTAATTTTCTTAGTCAGGCTAGCAAACCCGCCCGCATGCAGTAAACAGATAGCAATAGGGATTTGAAAAGATCTCACACTTGTACAGTAAAATTATTCTCAGTGCGTGATTTAAGAAAGTTTAATTCGTTTTAGCGAGCAAGTGTTAGCCTAAACAACATGCCAGCCTGAGAAAAGCTCCTCCCAGTCTTTTTTCCCCAAACCCTACACAATTTTAGTGTGGGAAATTCAGAGCCTAGTCGAGACACGTCTCTATGTAATCCTAAATTGTTAGGCTGTTCATGCATGCTGCAAATTTAGTATTATGGCTCATGATTTCAAATTTAGCATTTGTTTCGCTAGTAGGAGCGATCGAACGTGTTTTGCACTATAACAAATGCATCTTTTTTTCAAAGGAGCCTCAGCCGTAAGGCGATTGTCTCAGTGCTAGGACTTTGTTAATGTAACTGCATGCCATTTACTTTTATTTGCAAATTTTTTAGTGTGATAGGCATACAAGATTGGCTAGGGACAAATTTCTGGTCTTACATTATATTAGAATCGTTAGACTTCGAGAGAGAGAGAGAGAGAGACAGAGATAGGTTTTTTTTCTCCCCCTTAAAATTTTATTGGGTTGCTAACCATTCCTTTTTTCAAAACCACTAAAATATTTAGCCCATTAGAGGGAAATAGGTGTTATATTGGTTTCAAATTACAATAAGCAGTCCTATATAAAATCTGTATTCTCAGACAAATTACTTGCCCAAGGTCTTATGGGACTTGACCTACCCTCTGCTACTAACAAGCTTTTACCTGATTCATTGCCATCAGGATAATAGCACACTTATTTACCTTTTTTTTCCTAGACTACTCAGATTGCACTTCAAGTGCTCCATAGCTAGTAACTAGCCATTTATTTATCTATATTCTAGCTTATGTACTCCATAGCTAGTAGCTAGTACATTTATTTAACTTTACCTGGTCTATCGGATTGCACTTCATGTGTAGGCTAGCCAGCAAATAGTACATCTATCTTTACCCTATCCTGTGCAAATGCACCCCCATGTGTAGCCTAGCCAGTGATCAGTGTATTCATCTATATGTATCTTAAACCTGTGCAGACCCACTTTATGTGGAGGTGAGGTAGCAAATAGCATATTTTTTCTATCATTGGTTAGTCTTCCGTGCTCCTTTTATGCACCTGGGAGTCTGTACTTCCATTTCCTTTCCTTCAGCATAGCTCAGATTTCCAAAACATCCTCCTTGTTCCTAAAGGAGTAGACTTGATGACTTTTGGTAGGTCCAATATTTATCTTCTAGGAAATCAGCAAAATGGCCACCGATGAGCACTGTAGCTTCTTTGAGTTTGAAGAGAGCCTAGGTTAGACTGGAGATAAGTTAGTGCAATATGTAGAATAAAAGATAGAAGCTGCTAAAAGAGAAAAGGACGAACAGATAGAGCATGAAGAACGGGCCATTGAACGAGTAGAGAGAAAAGAAAGGGAGGAACAAGAGCATGAGATACAGATGGAAAAGCTGAAACGAGAAGAGAGAGGAAAGGAACATCAGCAAGCATTATTGCTGACTCAGCAACAAGCCAACACTCCTCCTCCTCAACCTGTGCCAGCTGCCTCTGCAATCTCCACTATCACCCAGCTCATCCCACCATGGGACAACGTGGATCCTCTGAGGTGGGTGGTGATTTGGAGATCATATTTGGACGCACCTTCAGAAGGCCATGATCCTAGTTAAATATATGAAGGGAAAAGGAAGGGATCCCCTCCAAGGCCTGGGAGAAGTCAAACGAGGAGACCTCACAGCAGTCAGGAGACCCTTGGCTGAGGCCTACAAGTTCTGCCCTGAATAATGGCACCAGCAGTGGTGCGGACTTCCCAAGGCTGCAGGCAATACTAGTCCGACTGGTCCTTTTAGGAAGGCATGACCCTTCAACCTCTGTCTGAAGTCCTTGAAATGTGGATCCTTCCCAGACCTCAAGAATCAAATAATGATTGTGGATTTCAGGAACTATGCTCCTGAACCACTAGCCCTCTTCATTACAGAAAAGCATCCAGCCACCTTCCTCGATGAGACTTCCAAAATGCATTTTGCAAGGTGTGTCAGAAATATGGGCACATCCAAAACTAAAAAGATTGCCCCAGCCAGGCCCCTGACACCATCGTTGCATTAGTAGCATTGCCTGGTTTCAAGTTAGAGCCTATAGCTGTTGGTCCAATCACTGCCACACCTCCCAGAGGTCACACTCGACCCCAAGAGGTCATCGCTTTTGAGGACATTGGCTCCCGAGTCTCCCTAATAAAGTGAGACAAGGTGCCAGCCAGTTTCCAAATTTCGGATAACAAAACCCTGCTCATGCAGGGTACAAACCATAAGGGTAACTCTTCCAGCTGTTTGCTTGAGTGTGAAAACGCCGCTTGCTATTAGAATCCATACTTTGGGAGTCGCAGAGACCTTTCTGGGAGGCCTTGACCTACTTTTAGGTCAAGATTTCCTGCCTAAGATGCAGAGAAACAGTAAAATCTTCTTATGCCAGGAAATCTTCTATTTAGACACTCTCTTCCGTATTCTTGCACAGCAGCAGAATCCACAATGCCATTGCAAAACTCAAGAATAAATAAATGTTATTTTAACATATTTCACATGACTGAAACGGTAAGGTATTGCATCCAGTTTCTTACTCCTAAAATTAATCACTTTTAATCTGGCAGACACCACTTAAAATATCTTGTCTTTTGGAAAGGCAAGACTATTGAATGACAATGGCAGGTGACTAACTGATCCCCTGATTGCTATAAAAGCCTCACTCCACTTTCCTCCACCCTACCCGGCTCCCCATGTCCATGACCACCCCGACATTCTGT
>NC_089783.1:9701781-9709281 GCF_040412425.1 Macrobrachium rosenbergii | reverse complement strand
GTCGTTTTTACATCACTTTTTCTTACAGTTTTCTGGGATTATTCTCATTTTTCAGCTGACACTCAACCTTTTTTCCCGGCGCTGCCAGATGTATGTTGAACCTATACAATAAATTCAAATACCCTATAGCATCAGTTTTTTACCAGAATTTATGTGAAATTTGATCATAACAGCGCATGAGTATTAGCAGACTAAATGCTTCTGTGATAAGACCACCCCCTCATTAAGAAATTACTTGCGACGAAAATACCACATGTTTTTCAGTGTTCATCTTGAGCCAAACGTATCTTAACTATACCTTGCCAATAAGATACAAATTCTTAAGTACCTTGAGGTATTACCATCATCATGTCTAAGTATTAATCCACTAAAAAATCGCCATTTGTCAACAATTTGTATATTTAACTATTCAGACTTCAGCCTACACTTTCCCTTAGAAATGTCAAAAGAAACTGAAACGCGTTCATTTTAACACATACAGGAAACCGAAAATAGCTGTAGCTCTTTTTACAGTGTCTAGAATTACAATTTTGATAATAATTTAATATTTATATAACCAACGGACACTATCTTAAGTAGCTGCTGGCTAAGACCAACATCAACGTGTACAATATTTCCTTTTTATTTATTCGTTCAAAAGCGAATTTCCTCATTAATTCGTTCGTTTCTTCTTCGTTTTTACCTTCGGAATTCTCTACAGTGACGGCTTCATGACGTTTCGGTGACGTATTCCTTATAAAGTCGGTTTAAATGAGGTCTGAAATTAATTAACGTGTAGTTAGGCAATACCACCACCACACACACCAACTTCACCATACTACCTCTACCAAATAGTCTTTCTTTCTCTCTTTCTCTCTCTGTCAAGGGATCACTCAAACAATCTAGAGCAAAATTTATCTACGAGGTTTTTAACTATTGCAAGTAAATTCGTGCTTGCCGTCTCTTTTTCTCTCTCTTTCTCTTTATCTCTCTTTCTCATTTATAAATTCCCTTTATGAATGGGTTAAACACCAAGCCAAACTAGAAAAACCCGAGAATGTTTGCCAATGCAAGTCAATAATTCTCTCTCTCATTCTCTCTCTCTCTCTCTCTCTCTCTCTCTCTCTCTCTCTCTCTCTCTCTCATGATATATACATATATGCATGTATATATCATGTTTATTTAAAGTAATGAATTCAAGACAGAACTATTAATCAAAGGACAAAAAGTATTTTCAATTATAGCACACATACCTTACATGACAAAACAATTCAAAGGGGATGAAGGAAAATTTTTCTGAGTTCTCCAAAGTTCTTCTGGGCAGTGCCGGGTTGTTCAGCTAGTATCTATTAAAAGTGAAAGTTTGTATATTTGTTTGGATGCTACAGAAATCCGAACCGCTAGACAGGTCCAGACAAAATTTTGCGCACCACGACCATGTCGCCCCAGAAAGGTTTATAACTCAAAATCAGTCACCTACCCCGCGACTGACATACAAACATAGACAAAACAAGTGAATTTTTGTCCTTAACTCACCTTTTCCTTCAGTGCTTTATGGGTTAATTCTCATTTTTCAGCTGATGCTCCACCTTTTCTTCCAGGCGTTGTCAAACATATGATTAACCTACAACAATAAATCAAAATCCCTGTCATTAAACTTCTTCCACTGCTACATGAAAGGAATTATTGCCATATATTGCTACCAGTGTAAACCTAACCGTCATTATTTTTAAATATAAACCATGTTATCTCATAAATTTATTGTTACAAAAGTCTTAAATTTAGCATACAATATTTTATAATAGATTTGGCATAACAAAATACTTTAAAAGTGTAAATTATTTGTTATCTGAGCATGCATAGTAGCAAGGCCTTGTTAGTAATTGTTGGCTGAGCCCGATGTGCAAGTAGGACGGTGTTTAATTTTTTTTATTCGTTCACATGCAAACTTCCTCATTAATTCGTTAGTTTCTTCCTCGTTTTTACCTTCGACATGTTTCGTCATAAAGTCAGTTTAAATGAGGTCTGAAATTAATTATCGTGCAATTTGGTAACAACACTTCCACCACCATCATTAACTCCACCTCGCAATACCAAACTCTCTCTCTCTCTCTCTCTCTCTCTCTCTCTCTCTCTCTCTCTCTCTCTCTCTCTCTCTCTCTCAAACAATTTGAAGTGAAATCTTTATATGAGGTTTTTAACTGTTGAAACATTATTTTACTCAGGAACAAAGATTTTAAATTGCTCTTTTAAAGGTACATCATTGGGTCCCGTATCACACAGTGCCGTTCTATGGGACCGCCAATCTTATTTTCACCTAAACACTAACTTCCTCGACATTTTTTGAAATGCTCTTTGCATTCGCTGTACTTTGTGGAAACCTCATACCACTACATTTAATAACAAGAATTTTGTTTATCCTTAGAAGTCCTACTAACTATAAGACAAGCAACACAGTCAGCATTTAAATTTCAAGTTGCTATAACTTACGTATTGACCATTGAACATCTATGTCTATATATATATATATATATATATATATATATATATATATATATATATATATATATATATATATATATATATATACATGTATATATATACATATATGCAAATATTGTTACATTCTGGGGCCGGTTGGGAGAATGGATTTGTTTAATTTTAAATTAACCGCCTTGAAAGACAACACAAAGCATCAACAATGTAATCGGTAAATGGAATGGATAAACTGACTTACCTTGACATCACATCTAAGTAAACAGAGAATTGGAGGTTGGCATTTGGGGGGGGGGGGGTGGCGATTAACCAGTTATTTACTTTAAATCGAATTTATTTACAAATGAAGCAATCAAGAAATTAATAATGGAGGGCTGACTGAGTAGCAAGCAAGCACATGCAATGTGCCATAAAATTAGACAATGCGTAACAAATTGCTGAATATGAAGAAGCCCTGAAATAGTTTAACACACAAATAAACATGACGGTTGCTACTGGTTAAAGGATTTTATTTTGCTGTTAACGCAACGGTATTAGCAAGGGGGGAACCTTTCGGTGCCCCAGACTGCTAAGCAGGAGATTCTTGTAAGAAGACAGAAGAAAACAGAAATTTGTTCAGAGCAGGAAATTACCCTTTTCCATTTATATTTATATTTTCCATCCCTGACTGATAAAGTGTTACCAGCTATGTCAGCATTTCTTTTCATAATCTGTCCTGAGATAAGTAAAGATTGACGATTTGTTAGGTTGCATTGTATGTGTTTTTTTTTCTTTTTCACAGTGTATTCAAAAGACATACATCTATGGTTGCTGTGAATTAACTAGTGGAAAACGACATCGTTATTCGTAATCATTAGCTTTTGTCATGTGACTGCTTATGTTACAGAATGGAAACAGAAAGGAAAGGAAAGATATTAAAATTCAAACCTGTACGTATATACTTATAATGCAGGCATTAATAGAGAAAGAATTTTTTTGGTTACCCTGATAAAAAATATTTTTCTGTGCAACGTTTAGAGCGAAGAAAGTGGAAATAGTCTGTAAAAGAATATGCGCAAAAAAATTCTTTCTCTAATTCTATGTTGCTGGAATTGTTCTAGAGAGAATGTTAAAGTTGTTTAACACTGACAAAAGGTGAAACGGAGTTGCAAAAACTGAAGGTTCTGAAGAGTTACTGTAGGGTTAAGGGTACTATTATGGTGGATGCCGTTCGGAGGCTTTCTTGAAAGTCAAGAGGATTTAGCATTGCCAAGACTAATGATACAGATATTCCCTGAGATACATGAGATGATAATTTAACATTATTAGAATGAATTATTCTATAAATTTGGCGGAAGTCACATCCTGGAAGTTCCAGTAATCTAATCACACTATGGTAATACCTACTTTACTCTAAAATGTGATCTTTTAGACTCTCCGGGTTCCTGTGAATTATCATTAAAATTATTGCTAACATAATTATCGCAAAATAATGAATTTCCTTCCTATTACAATAAATCTTTATGTCACGCTTTTGTACTTTGTATTCTAGCCTTGTTACTTGTTAGAAATTGTAAATAATTAACGTAGATTGCAATCAGTCAAACAGTTGGTAGTGATGTTGAAAGGTATTCGAGTTTTGTGGTACCATTCCTTTCAGCGGTAAACTATGGGTTTCTGGTTCAATCTTACCTTCGTGTTTAAGGTTTATGTATATGAGATCTGGGCCATTTTCTTCTATCCGCTAAGTTTGAGAAAATAAATTAAAGGATTAATTATGAATATCAACAATTCTGACCGGTCATCGGTAATGATAATGGAAATAATAATATAGCCTCTCAGACCTATTTCCACAAGGCTTTTCAAAACCTTTGCCTGAATCTAACGAAGACCTGCTTCACTCAGTGGAACTGAAATTTTCAGACGAAATGAGTGTGATTGCTTTTGGAGGTGGGGTCAGAGAAGCGAACTGCAGTATTTAAAACGACCATCCGGGAAACACAAAACCTGTTCTTTTGTTGTTAGAGCTGATGTTCATAACTCAATCTTCTGGCGGCATTTCTACTCTCTGTCAAGCTTAATTTTTTTTTCATAGGGATTATAAAATTCGTACAAAATGGTGTTTTTTGCATCACTTGCGGATAAAAAGTATGTTGATTTTTCTTTTGAAAAACATTCAAAATTTCTTATGGACGCAAATATATACTGTATTTACCAACCATAGTAGAAAATAGATGTCCTTCGCTGGGGGAAAATTGAGTGAGAGTAAAGTGTATTGTTGTCATTTACGATTGTTATTCATGAGTGTACTCATGACATGCCTTTAACAACGTTTTACTACACAATGCAGTGTTGGGACTAAGTTTGATGCTGAATTTATAGATGTACGAGTGTGGCTAATCCTATGGAACTTCTTGCATTGTGAGATTAATTACCAATTGATTAGGCCATATGGGTCAGCTACAGCCACCGAGAGAGAAGGCCGGCTGGAGCGAAGCTTTAACCCGCTGCCCAGATGAGCTTTCTTAAACATTATTGTGTGAAGCCCTCTTGACTTGTTAAGGTATAATTGATAATCATTCATTGGAAATAAAAGAAATTACTTGAGGTTGATAAATAAATTAATTAATTTAAGGATGATAAATGAAAGAAATAATTTAAGGATGATAAAATTATAGTGCTAGTAAAAATAATAGTACATTAAGATAAGTTATATGCATGTAAGTAAATAAAAAAGAAGCAATGACTTTACAAGCATAATCATAAATTGGTGCTATAAATATGAAATAAAAAAATAAATGATAATTTAGTCTGTAAATTACTATTTGAAATGCTGAAAGTATTTTGGGAAACAATATCTTATTTTTTCGTAACAGTCTCCAACTTCTTTGTTTGGTTAAGTTTGTGCTTGCTACAATCGAGTTATTTTCCTGACAACAATAATTATTCAATAATACGTTCATAGAAGCCCATATCATCTATTTCTCTATTTGTTCAGTGCTGTGTCCTGGGTCGCAAAATTCCTCTGGAAACAGAGCCTCATTGCCAACAAGAATATTATATATGAGTGCTGAGGCAAGTTCTGAATCTAGGTATTTGTGTTAATTTATTGATTATTATGTAATAGTACATAACAATATTTGCTGCCGTGTCATGAGGATATAATAAAGAGCCTCCACTAATTCCCGAAAAATATTTGTGACTTTCTGGAAAGGTCTCCTCATCATGCGCTCCAGTGATAATTTTCTTTGCAAGAATTACATCTCTTTTTTTTTTTAATAAACAGAATAACAACAGTAGCCTGCTAAATATGTAAGTATTAGAAATACGCCCTTGTAATTGTCATTATCATTCTGCGTTACTTGCAAAGATATGTCACCTTTTACGGTATGATTGGTTTCTAAATCATTCCAATTAATTTCGTCATTAATGGCTACATGTACTGCTCTACCACGGAATGTTAATTTTTGTTTAAGAACAAACATCATCCTCAGCTTCTTTCCACATTCAAATACTTGCCGTACAGAAATACTGTAGTGGCCACCTGCAAGCTGTTGACATTGCCCACCAATATAAACAACAGAGGAGACAGAATGCCACCCTGAATCTCACCAGACTTAACTTCAAATGGATCAATCAAACACCCATCAACCATCACTTTACAATATGTGCCCTCACGCTTGCTCATGATAACCGTCACAAACTTTTCCGGTATTCCATAATGCCTCATGATTTTTCCCATAGCCCGTCTCAAAATACTAACAAAGGCCTTTTCAAAATCGACATAACAAAGACTTAACGGCGTTTTCATTTCATTAGCTTGCTGCATTAAATGCATAAAAACCGGCTTCTTCATCTCTCAGAATATCATCAACCACTGGCTAAAACCTATTCAACAATACTCTATTGAAAATTTTCAAGGCTGCAGGTGACAAAATGTACCCTCCCAATTACCACACTTACTCAGCTCTCCTTCCTTATATATATGTATATATATATATATGTATATATATATATATATATATATATATATATATATATATATATATATATATATATATATATATATATATATATTGTATATATATGTATATACATATACATACATATATATATATATATATATATATATATATATATATATATATATATATATATATATATATATATATATATATATATATATATATATATATATATATATATATATATATATATATATATATATATATATATATATATATATATATATATATATATATATATATATATATGTATATTATAAGCCACTCCAGCATCTAAAAACATAACAGACACCTCACACCTCTCGAACTGTCGACCTAACCTGCAACAACTTCTCGCCGCTGGGAGAAAGGGCGCAATATATACATACATATATATATATATATATATATATATATATATATATATATATATATATATATATATATATTATAAAGAACAAATGACGGAAACACACCAGAAAACGTTCATGTATACACATTACTACTACGTTTCAAAGCTCGTGGCTCTATTCTCTAGCTATAAAAGAACATACAGTAAAACCGAGAATATATAAAAATATACCCAAAGTGATTTTATAAGAAATGAAGGTTAGAATTACATACAATTTATGATTAAGTTAACTGTTATTGATAAAATATTGTTGGAGGTATTTAATTTCTTCGTATAATGCCTGCCAGCTGGAGGTCAAGGAATATGTTCGATGAATCAGGGTTATTATGGAATTCCGCTTAAAATTATGAAAACAATGACTATAAAAGTTTGTACCCAATTCTGGGGTTTTCTTTCTATGTACTGATTTGCTAAACCCGTCTTGGTGGCGCGTGATAAGAATAGCCATAAAGGGAAGCTGGTTCCTGAGCTCGTGCTCTACGGTAATTTGATGTTTGGAAGGAAGAATTAATAAAAATAATCGACCTTCCGGAGTCAAAACTTGTTCTAAAATGAGCAAAGGTAACATCAACGTACCTTTTGTAAAATAACGGACTAATATTCAGATTAATTGATTGATAAAAATTAACA
>NC_089783.1:9691781-9699281 GCF_040412425.1 Macrobrachium rosenbergii | reverse complement strand
CATGGAGATTCTCGTCTTTTCACAAAGGTCTTAAATTGCACCATATAGGTTTATCTTATCTTTTTATTTGCTGCAATAGTAGACAATTTTTTCGTTTCCTCTGTAACAAACTTATTTTGACCGTAATTGCCAGTTGACTTAAAAGAACGTGTTCATGGTCCTTGGGTGAAATGTTATTTTTCTTGTATAAGAGAATTACAGAATTTACAAAAAGTATAATTCCGCTTCCAAAGAATATATATTTAATATTCTGATATAGTTCCTCCTTACAGCAACCGGCGTTCCTTATTAAAACGAAATGCTCTCGACTTTTATTTGATAATTTAATCTGTTTGCTGATGATGGCTTCCTCACCCGATATTGTTGAAACAAAACTCCAGCAACGAAACTCACATGGCAATATAGATTCTAAGTGATGAGTGGTCAATACAGAAGATATAATCACTGGACCTTTGTTTTATTCAGTAACGTGCCGAATGCCATGGCCGCGGATGTAAGGGAGGAGCAACTCGTTTGTGCACTACGCTGATGGTTTTATATATATATATATATATATATATATATATATATATATATATATATATATATATATATATATATATATATATATATATAATGTGTGTGTGTGTGTGTGTGTGTTTATATACGCGTATGCGTGTTTATGTGTACATGTATATCATAAGTAAACTAAATGCAGAGCACAAAAAAAAATTAATTTTATCTTCATTCCATTTTATTGTCTTTACTAACACAAAAGATGATAAAATAACGATTGCCTGATAAAAAATGGACATTGTTTACTCAAAAGACGATTTGTAAAAATCTCTCTCTCTCTCTCTCTCTCTCTCTCTCTCTCTCTCTCTCTCTCTTCTTAGTATATATATATATATATATATATATATATATATATATATATATATATATATATATATATAAGATATATATATATATATATATATATATATATATATATATATATATATACATATATATGTATATACTTATATATATAAATATATACATATGTATATATACAGTATATATGTATATATATATATATATATATATATATATATATATATATATATATATATATATATATATATATATATATATATATATATATATATATATATATATATACGAGGGTAAGTCAAAAAGTTCCAGGAAAAAATTGTTGAATGATGTATTTACACAGGAATGAAACAACCCAAATACTTTGTAAACAATTATCTGTGATGTAGTGATTATATAGACTTGTTACCTCAGTCATCCTCTTGCTACTGTGGTGTTAACATCTGCTTCAGAAAAGTAACTTCTTGAACCCATGGAAAATAAAAATTTTGAGATGAGAGCTAACATCAACTTCCTGACCAAGCTTGATTGGAAACCAGGAAAAATTATTGAAGCTTTGCAACAAGTTTATGGAGATTCTTCTCCATCTAAATCAGTTGTTTATGATTGATAAAGCGATTTAAGGATGGTCGGGAGGACCTCAAAGACAACCCAAGAGAGGGAAGACCATCGACTGCAAAAATGAAAGAATTGTGGCTTTGGTGCAGAATCTAGTGGATGAAGATCGTCGGATTACTATCGATATGATAGCTAATGAAACTGGGATCTCCCATGGTTCCGCATTTTCAATTTTAAATGAAAATCTTGGTTTGAGTAAACTTTCAGCACGTTGGGTCCCAAAAGCGTTGCGCGAAGACCAACTGCATCAAAGAGCTGAACTTTTCTTGCAGTTTTAACGAAGATTGAATCAAATGAATCAGAGTTTTTTGACCGGATTGTTACTGGAGATGAAACTTGATCCATCAATATGACCCAGAAAGTAACATTCAATCAAAGCAATGGTTACCAAGAGGTTCAGCTGCACCAGTGAAGTTCAAAGTGGCGAGATCTGCCCAGAAGGTTATGGCAACAGTGTTTTGGGACTCCAAAGGAGTTATTTTGATTGATTTCCTTGAAGGACAAAAACAATCACCGGGAACTACTACAAAGGTGTTTTGCAAAAACTGAAGACTGCATTGGCTAAAAACGTCGAGGAAAGTTGCACCGCAGAATTTTGTTCCATCATGATAACGCTCCAGCACATTCATCAAGGGTTGCAAGAGAAGTCCTACGGAAATTTAGGTGGGAAACTCTTCCACATCCTCCTTATAGTCCTGATCTTGCTCCTTCAGATTTTTTCCTGTTCCCAAAACTCAAGGAACACTTAAGAGGAGTCCGGTTTGAATCTTTGATGCTGCTAAACATGCAGTTTCAACATGGTTTAATAGAAAGGCCCCAAATTTCTACAAAGAAGGGTTGCAGAGGTGGAAACAGCGCCTTGAAAAGTGTATAGAGTTAGATGGTAGATATGTAGAAAAATGATGTTTGAATTTCCTTAAATAAAGAGTATATTGAATTTTTCCTGGAACTTTTTGACTTACCCTCGTATATATATATCAAATAAATGTGTGTGTGTTTGTGTGGGTGGGTGGGTGTGTGTGTGTATCTGCAAATTATTAAGTAAAATATATATGTATATATAATATATATATATATATATATATATACAGTATATATATATATATATATATATATATATATATATATATATATATATATATATATATATATATAATATACTGTATATATAGGCATATACATTAAAAGAGGGGAAGAGAGGCTAGCAGATTAGTATGACCACCCGCCACTGGTATTTCTCCTAAAGTCTTGAACACTAATTAAGAATGTTCCTTTAAAAAAATCGCTCGATTAAAATAAAAAGGATTAAGAAACGTCATCTTTGTTATTTGGAAGCCGTGAAATAAGTACTGTACTGTTTTTCAAGAGCTTATGAGCACGTTATTCACCCCTAAATAATCTCACCCATACTAACCTTTGTATTGTGTCGTTTCATATCTGTATATTTATGATTCATTCAACGCATCTTACTGCAGTTACTATACAAACGGTACATCTCAGTAGCTTTTTGACATTCTCATTCCCAGTAAAAGAGAAGTGGATCAATATTCCTTCCATAGATGCCTACTCTTGCTGCAAGAGACAGTTCGTCTCCTTCAGAGATGTGAGAGATATTCTACCATCCGTCCTGATTTATCTATTCCATGACTAATCTCGTGTCGTTTACTATCACCAACTGCTACGCTTCCTCCAAAAGATCTTTGAAATGAAAAAATTTATTTCCTCTCGCCATAATTTTTATTCTGTTAATTCATATTTAATTCTCTCTTCTTGGATACACTTTCTGACCCTTTTACCAGTCTCTATGGATTCTGTTCAATTACACCAATTAATGCAGCATTTATTCATAATAATACCCTTTCTGATCCGCTGTGGCCCTACTAATCTGTCGTTTCTCTAAACTCTTGCACTTTTCCATTCGTAAACGTACGAAAAACCTATTTAGATATTACTTTTTTTTTTGTTTTAAGCCCCTATATACACCAAAGCAGTCACTCTTATCACTTCACACTCTATCGAAGCTTCACTCGTTCCTTAAATGTTTTTGTTATGTCTTTCTTAATGTAAATTATATTACACAACCCCGATATACTGCGGAATGTTAGGCCTCTCTCACCTTTTCGATTTATACAGTTTGAAACCGTCCTTCACCCAGCCACACACACACACACACACACACACACACACACACACACACACATACTAGGGATTATCGTTTTGGAGCTTTTTCTTTTTCCCGGGATTCCGGGATAAAATTAGTCCTAAGCCCGGGATCCCGGGAATTCCCGGGATTTTCAGTTGTCTAAAATTACACATTATACCTTGTTTCCCTTTCAGGTTTTTGATGTGCTTAGCATTACTACATATGCAGAAATATTACTGTAGATTGACTGTCTTATTAATTCCACCTAATGTTCAATTATAGCATACACTTTGTTTGTCAACAAAGTAAGAGGAATAAGAACAAGAGCTAAAATATGCTTCGTTTACTACTTTATTTTTGTTCTGCTTCTAAATTCCAGTGCGAATGAAAATGTAAATTATAGTTCATTATCATGGATAAAAGAAAATTACATTTGTTTTCGTTTATACTCAGTGAAATGAAAAGAATACTTAATGACAGAAAATGTAGTAAAAATAGATGAAGAAAAATTAAACGTATGCATTCTTTATTTATAACATGAAATAAATGAATGAGAAGTTTCTCATAGAATAAGATTTTATATAACACGACATAGTGGACGGTACCCCACACGGGCTGCAGTCACTCATCACAAACACTTCTTGTTCAAATCCTGCTGCAAACTTGTTCAAAGCATACACTCTGTTGGGACTGCTTCGCGTGATTACCGTCCCAAATATACAAAATACAGCATTCGGTAAACAGTAATACTACGTTTCCACATGATAAAGAAGGAATATGTTCCTCTCGAAAAATCTGCAAACTTATACATAATTATTTTGTCGCGGTTTCATACCCCTGTCCCCTATAGATTTAGTTACTGCAATAAACTGGAAGCACTGAAACAGACTCTTTATGTTCCCTCCATGGATTTATTTGACAGGACTTATCTTGCAAAAGCGTTGCAACTTGAAATTTTACAAGATTTTAGCAATTTTACAAGATTTTACCAATTTTGGCAAGATGCTGTTGATGGGAAAATACAATTCACTTAAAATATAAAGTATTTCATATAAATATCAAAACAGTGACATAATCTAGACATCTATCATTATTATCATAAGGATAATGACAGATATTGTCTGTCTTTACAGTATATATAAAAATATAAACAGAACAACAAGTCCACAAACATCCAGCAGTCAAATTTGTCCCTATTTTTGTACTTAATTTTTATCCCGGGATTTCCCTGAATTTGCAAAAATATCCCGGGATTATTAAACCTTGAAAATTGTCCGGGATCCCGGGAAAGAAACCCTAACACACACACACACACACTGGTCTGCTACTCAACCTCTCTTCTCGCCAAATTAACTCCTGGTGCCTTTGCGTCCTTTACCCTCTTTACCCTAGTACTACTCATCGCCGCTATCTCATCACTGCCCACTCATCGCCGCCCCAACTCATCGCCTCAACGAATTTATGCTAAAAATCGAAATTCACTAAACCACACCTTTATTTAAAACACAGTAATAACAACAACAACTATTACCCCACTTACCCAATAATTACCCAATTACCAACTCAACTATTTGTTAACTTAAACGATAACTTTAGCCATTACTAACCTTTCGATGCTAGCAACTTCAACAGAGCCAAACCAGAAAGAAGACTTTATTAAAAGATTTGGAGGAGAAGAAAGAAGGTGAAGTTGGGTGCAACATTAGGTTTCATCAGAAGTTTGGTATGTAGATGGAACCTTTAAGATAGCCCCAAAGTTATTTTCTCAAGTGTATATTGTACTGGCTCAAAAAGTAGGTGTCATCCCAGTATTTTATGCTCTTTTACCTAACAAAGAAAAAGTTACATATTGAAGGTTATTTGAAATAATAAAAGAAACTGAGCCCACCATGAACCCGAAATCGATTGTATGTGATTTTGAATTCGCGCATTTAGTGCAGTCAAAGAAATATTTCCAAACGTAGAATTAAAAGGTTGCTGTTTTTACCTTAGTCAAAATACGCAGAAGCACATTGCGGCTTCGGGTCTAAGCTCTCGTTATAATAACGACAGCAATTTTTCTTTACAAGTAAAGATGATACTGGTTCCTGCATTTGCACCTGTTGAACATATAGACTGCTATGTGGATGACTTAGCAGACGAATTATCTATAGAGCACATGACAATTCTGAATTGGCTCGAAGACAGTTATATAGGTCGGTTAAATAGACGCGGAAATAGCAGACGTGCCCCACTCTTCCCTATGGAAATGTGGAATTTGTATTTCGTGCTTTAAATCAGGGAGATAAAATCAACAGCCGCGGAGGCAGAAGCAGAAAACAGACGACTCCAGAAAGAATTAGGGTTGGATCATTCAACAATCTGGAAATTCATTAATGCACTCAAAAAAGTTCAAAAGGTCCAGGCAGTTATTTGGAGTGCACCACCGCAAAAAAAAAATAAAACCTAGATACTGATAAGTTTTACTCAAAGACTCTCATTGAATATTTACGCGGTATTTCTCATAACAAAAAATAAGTTTTTCCATTTTTTTCTTCGCCTTTAGGGTTTTTTTATCTTTAGCTATACAGCAGTTTATTAATGTTTTTTTATTTAGTAATATTCCTGCCACTGCTATAATGGTGTTTTTCATTTCAATTGAATTTTAATTTTTTCCCCTGAATATTTCGTTTTTTGCGCTCTTTCGTTTTTTTTTTTTTTATAAACTTTCGATTTTAAGCATAAGTTAGTCGAAGCAATGAGTTTATCGGTGATGAGTTGGGCCGGCGGTGAGTTTGTCGGTGGTGAGTTGGGCCGGCGATGAGTGGGCGGTGATGAGATGGCGGCGATGAGTTGTCCCATTTTGCTTCACTATCCTCTTTATACTCTTGAAGAACTATTCTGACAAACGTACTAAACCCTCTGCTCTTGCATTATTTAGATATATGCTTCTATTCGATCTTCTCAGCTCAACAACTTTTGAAGATGCTCTTTTCACACCTTTAGCCATCATTTCTCCAATGGCATTGTTTATTCTCAATTACAGTTCTTTCCTCATTTACTTCATCAAGAACAAATTCTTCCCCTCTAAGTATTCGTCCAAATTCATATTTGAATCTTCATTATTAAGTATCGTTTTTTACATGGATAAAACCTTCTCTTTTCTGTTGTAAAATCACCTTCTATAAAACAAACTTGTCTTTTCCTTCCTAACCACTTATTGTTTTATTTATGTCTTCCTATCGGCTATGCCAGCATGCCTTCCTTGCTTATTAAGTAACCTTATCCTTGAATTTGGTATGCTCCTTATTTTAAATATTTATTTTCATTCTGTGTGTTCCTTCGTGTAACATTTCTGTATTCTAGTAAGAGGATGCTTACCTCATCAGTAAGAGGTCTTTGCTTTGATTCCTGAACGAACTTGGATGCTTTTCGCATGCGCGTCAGGCGTGTTTGTATATTTATGCGTGTGTGTTAGTATGTGTGTGTGTGACGCGCGCGTGTGTAACTCTGCCAACAAGATACTTTCTAAGAATTTCGAATTAAGATAAAAAAGGCCAGACCATTCATCTTCCCTGAAAGACAAAACAAAATCCCCCGTTCCTCCATATGAAAACGAATTACAAGCCCTTTTATGGCAGGAATAAAGTGAAAATCTAATTATTTGCGCTACAAAAATATTTTCGTCCATCCTCACGTGCTGGCTGCACAAGGGATGTGGCATTAATTCGTATAGTCTGGTCAAGGGGATAACATCAATAAGCCTATTCACAACTAACCATTCAAGGATGTAATCTTAAAGAAAAGGAACGGAATAATACAAAAGTAGCGATTTCTTCTTTCCGTATGAACAGAGAAATCTAATCAGCTTAGACCTGGATCTGCCTGGTATACTCGACTTCCTT
>NC_089783.1:9651781-9686781 GCF_040412425.1 Macrobrachium rosenbergii | reverse complement strand
ACGCTGCTCTTTGTGGTCTGTTTCACCTGATCAGCTTTGGCCACTTGACCAACTGGCTTTGACTGTTGTTGTGTCTGATGACAATCTCGACTATAGTGTCCTGCTCTTCCATACTTGAAGCAGACAACATTAGTCTTCTGTATCTGTCTTGATAAACTGGATGATGAGGATTTAACATTCGATTGCTGAGGGTATTACTTTGCATTGTATTGGTATTACCATTAAAAGGATTTCCACTAGTAAATTTCTTCCTAAAATTTGTATGGGACCTAAAACCTGTGCGTTGTTGGTTTTGGTACTTGACATTATTGGTACGCCTACTACTTATGATACTGTAATGTTCACTCAATGTAGCAACTTTGCCAAGTTTCTTAACCTCTCTCTCTCTCAAATAGGCTCTTATGTGTTCGGGAATTCCTCTAAGAAATTGCTCTAGGGCTACCAACTACTCAAGTTCATCCATAGATTTAACTTAAGCAGCCTCCAACCATTGTTTGAAACATCTCTTCACTTTGTAGGCATAATCCAAGAAAATCATCTCGTCATCCTTTCTCAAAGGTCTGAAACTTTCATTGTAAATGACAGATGGGATTACAAAGGAAAAAATATGTAAAACCTCTTAAATATTTAACCTTGTTTTGGCAGTTCTACTAATTCTTCAATTGTGCTGGAATCCAACACAATTGAAGAATTAGTAGAACTCCCAAAACAGGGTAAAATATTTAAGAGGTTTTACAAAGGATTAGGATCAACCTTTCAGAAGCAGGGGCAAGCCAATTAAAAGATTATACAAGGCGGTGACTGACCACCAAAAAATGTTAGTGCAACAAAATAATCTTTTTATATTGGCCAATCTAGCAAAGATTTAGATGTAAGTATTAAGTAACATAAGTATTCAGTCAAAACTGGACAAATATCCAATGAAAACTCTCATAGGATAAATTGGACTGAAAGTTCAGTTATTACCAGATCAAAAGATTTCTCTTCAAGAAATCTTTTGGATTCAGTATTATACAGCTCACTTCCAGCTGTAATTTTGACCTTAGCCCTGGCATATATTATTTGGCCCCCTGTATTAGAAAAAATGTTCAAGAATGACCTAAAAGATAAAATCACTGACTTAATTACAAATTCGTTACCTTATGTATATTTTCTATGTATTCGTATGTTTAATATAATTTTTATTTGTAAAAACGTTCATCTTGGAAAAATTGTTACTGTTTACAAAAAAAGGAGAATTATTTTGTTGTACTAATATTTTTTGGAGGTCAGTCACCTCCTTATTTAATCTTTTAACTGCCCTGTCCCTACTTCTGAACGGTTGATCCTAATCCTTTGTAAAACCTCTTAAATATTTAACCCTGTTTTGGCAGTTCTACCAATTCTTCAATTGTGTTGGATTCCAGGTACATATTTTTTTCCCTTTGTAATCCCCATCTGTCATTTATATGAGCTTTCATTGTAAACTTACTTTTATATTTCTTCAGTCTGCTAAGTAAAGGACGCCAGTCGAAAGGCCTCTGCAGCACTCCAGTGTTTCTTTTCCTCCGTGGATTTTGTCTTATATATATATATATATATATATATATATATATATATATATATATATATATATATATATATATATATATATATATATATATATATATAAATGCCAACATGAATTACCTGTACCTGTAAGTTATATTATTTCGCTCACTTGGTTGTGCATTTGTGATTGTTAAGTTTATATTCGATGGTGAATTCTGCCAACAAATATTCGGTATGAAAATGGGCGACCCTTTATTGCCACTCCTCTCAAACTTGTATATGGAATTTTTGGAAAACCTATATTTACCTAATATCATTAACACTCCTTTAAAGTGGTGTAGATATGTTAACGATATTTTAACTGTTTTGGCTGCTGGTATTGATGTAAATGATTTACTCTCCAATATGAATAACCATGTACCATCCATTAAATTTACTTTAGATTTAGTAAAAGACAATTGCCTCCCTTTCTTAGATGTTTTAATACATAGAGAACCATTTTAATGCAAATTCAGTATTTATAGGAAACCAACCAACAACTTAACTTACGTCCATTTTTATTCAGGCCACCACCTTAATATCAAAATATCCATTTTTTCTTCTACGTTTTATGAGCATTCAGTATTGTCAGTCCCCAGTATTTGGATCAAGAAATCGAATATATAACAAAATATGGACAGGTTTATGTTACCCTTCACTTATACTAGATATTTGCGATAATAAAGCCCACACAAAATTTTATAGTGAAAGAAATATGGAGAAAGAAAACCCTAAGAACAATCTTAGCCTGCTTTATTTTAGTGGTTTTGAAACCATAAAATCATTGTTAAAATCTTTTAATGTCAACCTGGTTTTTTTTACTATAATAACACACTAAAAGGAATGTTAATAAAAACAGCCCTAAGGAAAGCAACAACAAAATATATATGGTTGCTGTGAATTAACAAATGGACAAAGACATCATTGTTCGTGACCAGTATTGTTTCTTCCTTATGACTTGTCATGTTACAGACTGGAAATAGAAAGAAGATATTTATATTAAATCCTTACTTATATAACCAGTGTGAAGGTAAGAATAAATAATAGATCAGGAATTTTAATAGAGAGAAAGGGAACACTCTGTGGTTAATATAATGAGAAATATATTTTTATGGAGTTTTTAGAGTAAAGAAATTGGAAATCTTTTACATAAAAAGATACGTAAATAATTTCTTGAATTTTTGGAATTGCTGTAGAGTAAATGATAACTAACTCTGTAAAAAGGTGAAATAGAATTGCAAAAAAGTGCCCTGTTCTGAAGAGTTATTGTAAGATCAAGGGCTTTAATGCGGTTTGAAGGCTTTTCTGAAAGTCCAAGATGACTTGGTATTACTATGAATGATGGTAATACACTTTAACAGAAATTCTCTATGATCCAATAGATAATAATTTCACATCACTAGAGGTAATTTTCATGCTTAGCCTTAGTGATATCATAGAAGCTCCAGTAAACTAACCATTTTGATTATACTTACATTACGATAGCTTCCAACATAATTATTATGCATTATTGAATTTACTCTTCTTATTAATCCAGATTCAGTCAGTCCTTATAAGTCTTCCTTATGTATTCTGACTTGTTATAAGTATATGATAAATTAACGTAGACTACAAACCATCAAATAGTTGGTAGTGATGTCGGGGAAGGTGTTTGATTTTGTGGTACGATTCCTTTCTGCGTTAAGTTATGGGTTCATTGTTATATTTTTCCTTCATTATTAATGGTTTTTGTTTTAGATCCGGGTCATTTTCTTCTTCCCGCTAAACAAAACTGAAGGATTGTTACGAATATAAATAATTCTGACACGTCTTTGTAATGGTAATAGCAATGAGTCTAATTGCTTTTGGAGATCATGTCTGCGAAGAGAGCAACTGGCAACGACAATAAGGAAAACACAAAAACCAATTACTTCGTTAGATTTGATGCTCATATCTCTTGTTATGGTGGCATTTCGATTGTTAGTTAGTTATAAATGATTTGCTTAACCAGACCTCTGAACTCTTTTAGGGTTCTTCTCGGCATTTCGATTGTGCCAAGCATACTTATGTTCGCAGGAGATAATCAAGTCCGGACAGAATGATGGTTTTTTCACTTGTGGATAAAGAATGGGTTACTTTTCTTCTGGAAACTTCTCAGTTTATCATAAATACATCTTTATAATGCGCTGGCGAAAAACACGAGTGAGAGTAAACCCTATTGTAATCATTTAAGGTTATAATTAATGAAGCAAATAGATGAAAAATATGTAAGTCGCAATATATTAGAGAATTATGGTGACGAATGACTGTAATATCATTTTTTTGTCTGCAGTGAATTTATATTTTGATAGCTTTTTTTGTGTTTCCAGTATCTCTTTCGCTAAGATTTCGAATATACTCTGGGGGTTTGACGAGTCCTCTCAGCCCTCATCCTTCTTTGAAGAAGTGACTCAGGGCAAGGTTCGAGGTCTTATCTATGCACATCTCAGCTGCTGTAGCATGATGTAATCTCTGAAGTCAGTTCTTGCAGAATTGTCCTCGATGCATCACTCGTTGTAGAAAGAAAGATCACGATTAACGGCCGTATTTCCATCATAATTTTTGTTACTGATATCATGGAATTTGCGATTCGGACCATAAAGGGATACGGAGGCTCAAGCCTGGCTGATAGCAAGAAAAACGTGTAATGTGACTTTGAAAGGTTACTCTACTTGTGTAATGAGAGTGGAAAGGGCAGAGTCTTGCAACTTTACTTCTTATGAATATCTTTATTGCTACTTCCTGTGGAAGGGAAATAGTTCGAAGCTTAGGATATATCCACTATTTCGATTTAAAAGATTTTATATTTGTAACAGAAAAATAAGATGCAGAAGTTCATGCACATGCAATATGTGTGTGTGTGTGTTTATGTTGAGATCTAAGATTATATTAAGATTTTTCGTTTCCATTCTCTGTTCCATTATTGTCCTGTTCCTTATTACGATACGATTTGCTAACTCCTTCTGTGATCTTCTGCTTGTTTTGTCCTTTTTAGTAATTCAATTTCCCAAATAATGCCCCGCCCTGAATATTTCGTTCCAATGTCTAAAACATCCAACAATTGAAGGACCTATTCATGACCTCACCCCTTCCTCGTTAACCACCGAGTTAATTTTGCTTCCCCTTTTATACCCTTCATCTATTCCTCTTTATACAAAATCTTCTGCTCTCTCCCACACAACCCCCTGACACCCCGCCTCATTCAGCGTATTTGTCTTCTGACCCCTAATGACAAAGGTGTCCTCTTTATTTTCATGAGATCTTCCCGTGGTAATTGAGTTGTTTCTTAGTACCGCTTAAGGCGATTTAAAGGTGCCTGAGATTTTGTACATCCTGATAAAAGCTTCTCTTCGTGCTCTCTTATTTGCGACGGAGGATGTTCCCTAATGACGGTGTTTTCGTCCGGAGGATATATATATTTTTTCTATGTATAGAGTATGTGGTGGGAAGAGGAAGTCAAGAACTCTTATATAACTCCTTCTAGCCTTACTGTAACTGAAGCTGAAAATAGGAAAACCCCTCCTACCAGAGACATGGAATGGTAATGGCTTATTGTTTTAAAAGAAGAAATATTCTTAATTATGAACATATATACCTTTAACACCATTAAATATATATTTTGGCTTATATGGGTGATTTGCTATGTAGCTGGCCGATTACAGAAAGAATGATAAGATAAAAAAAAAAAGTACCTATTAACGCTACCCATTAAGTGGCTGTCTAAAGAGAAAGAGACTAATGTTTGAGTTATTATTTACACGGTTTGATTACCAAAAATAATGAATATGTAAATAACAGCATCTTAAGAATAATGAAACATATCCGTCACGTGTAAAGGTTTCTTCACATGTAATGCCTTTCAGATTCAATAGATATTCGACTTCACAAAAGTAATGCACATGTTAGAAGGCTTACAACTGTTGAGGCTCTTCTTATTTTTTTTTTCATTCTTGTGTAAGATATCTTACATAACAAAAAAACATTTTTGTACACAGGGAGATCTGTATGAGGAGGAGATCTTTCATGGACAATAGATCCCTTCATAATAACACCCAATATATATCTGTTAGATATTCGTCTTTTTCTCTGGATCTCGGATCTTATATTCCTTTTGTCTTGCAGACTGGGAAAGGGCACGACTTCAAAAACCTTGGAACGGAATGATATGCTTTAAGCAATTTACTGAACCACATAGCAATCTCAGGACTAAATTTACACTTTAATATGGAGATGAGACGAGCGTATGTAGCTAATCCCTTTGCATATCTTCCATTGTGAGAATAATTGCCAATAGCTTAGGTCATTTGGGTTCAGCTGACTGTATTCAGCCAACTGCGTAGTATTGTGAGTCAGTTCAAAGGATTTAAAGAACTATTATTGCATACAACTGACAGACTTTGGTGCAATTTTCGTCCTGACCAGATTTCAAAATCTGAATGAGCAGTGATTATGTCAATGAAGAGAAATAAAACCTAAATTTGAAATAATCTTAAGGTGAATTACTGTTGTATTCTCTTAAGATTAATTTTCTAACGGTATCTCAATAAACCACATAGATTCCTTACCTAGACTGACTTTTAAATATTTTAGGTAAATTTATTTGTGAAAACATTAGAATCCACATAAGGCATAACTGAGTGCAAAGGTTTTTCTATTAGCCTTGGGTTAATGTATGCAACTTGATTCTTCCTAGTGTGATCTAGAAGCCCCACAAGAAATATCTTTTTTTATTATTTCTTCACTTTTAACTTCATTGTTTTCAGTGGATAAATAATTTTATAGTGAAGATTATGGCACTTTGTGGCGTTTTACATTTATTCCAATAAATGTGACCTGCAGATGCTCAAGTAGCATTAGTAAAGGAAATACTGAAATAGCATTGCTCTCTCAGACTGAATGTAGTATTATACAAATCTTGACCTCAAGTTCCCGACCATATACCAAAATGCGAATGTAAACAATAAAAAGATCATTTCTACAATAGATGAAAATTACTTTGATTTGTGGAGGGTGAATTAATTTTGTCCTCCAACCCCTTCAGGTGAATGTACATTAAAATTATTACTAGTTGGATAAGTGAAAAAGTTGAACTGGCGGGATATGTTTGTTAAGTTAAATAAACGCACATGTCTTGCGGAGTTAAAATATATTTCGAGATGTTTTTTGCGCATTTAGTCATGAAGAGTTTATAAGACAATCATAAGGATTTCACTGCATTCAAATAATTGAAAGCAAAAGAAAAAAAATACAGATTCCTCAGAAAGTTAATGAGTCTTTAGTTGTTGCCACTTGGTGGCGTCTTCCTTTCTCCAAACCATCGAATACAAAATTCAAGCACTTTGTCTTCTCCGACTGATTCTACAAATTCGTGTTGCAATACATTAGTCTAAGAAATAGTAGGGTACAAAAGGAAATACGAATGAGAAAAGGAGAAGAAACAGCAAATTAATAAGATGAGGACTAAGAAGAGTTATTTCCAAATTCCTTTGATACCTGCCAAGTGATTTCCTGTCTTGAGAAAACTCATTCTATCACCTCCTTGGATATCGCATCCATCACTTCAACTTTATTATTTCCCCGTCCTTCTAAGAGAGAGAGAGAGAGAGAGAGAGAGAGAGAGAGAGAGAGAGAGAGAGAGAGAGAGAGAGAGAGAGAGAGAGAGAGAGAGATTGTTAATCTGAAATCTAAGATCTATCAGGGATCATGATTCCATATCTATTTCCTTGTTTATTTTATTATTTTCACAGTAACAATATTTCCTTAAACATTACCTTTTGATATATTTTCATGAGACCTAAAAAGTTATGAGAGGCTGAAATTTTATTACATGATTTATTTAACTGAAATTTATTCTTAATCCATGATCTACTAATGGAAAAAGTAATTTATATTTTTGATTCAAGATGAGTACACAAAGTTTCTTAAGGATATGAGATACTTGCTGTTTCATTTTTATTTAGTGTTTTAGGTTAATGAAAAGAATGAGCTTGAATGTATTTTGCCTACTGAATGTCCGTCTGTATGTATCACCTTTATTTGGAAAAGTCATTTATTCTGATATCTGAAACATTTTCAAATGATGCATAAAAGAGCATCACGGTTTTTGTGTTATATATTTTTTCTTTCCCCTTATTGCTTAGAATTTACAGCGTCACATTATTTCTTTCCTCGAATGTTTTTTTTTAAATATGTCTGTGTCCCATCAGGTGATGAAGGAATCATCAATAGACACAGAAAAGGGAATCAGATTAAGACTCGAGAGCATTTTTCTTAGTAGAAATGCCAGGTGCTGCAAGGAAGAGACACATCCGTCTATTAGATACACTCGAATCTTAACTTTAACATTCCTTCATATTAAACTGATAGGTAATTGCAGGTATGCAATTAACACAAGGTATTTTATAGAGAAAGGAGAAAATTGTTGAATGCGTCAATATATGAAATAATGAGACAATTAGGTTTGATAAATTCCTCTACTACTGAAGGCCTTCAACGGAGGACAAGAATCTCGCAGGGTCTCTTATTAAACAAGATGATGAAGCTTTAACTTTGTTTCAAAGATAATGTTTCTTTCTTCCACGTAATCATCATATCACATCATCAAATCACATCACTGTCATCATACTTATTGACATTTTTTTTATTCGGCATCATTATAGCATATGCGCCTCCGACCAAAATAACACGATTTACTGGGAACACCCGGTCGAGAGGATTAGTAGAATTAAAGGGAATTTGACAACAGCATAAATAATATTTTGAGTAATAGATCACTAAAAATCGCGTGAAATTAAACCATAAAAATACTGATTGTTTTGTATTGATTTGTCTGAGCTACTTCCTGAACACTTTTAGTATTTGTAGTGAAGCTGTTAATAATTGGGTTTTTCATGTTTCATATTCTCTTGATTTCATTCAGATATCTTCGTTAACTAGTTTATCATTCATAATTTCCTGGAAAGGAGTTAGAGAAAAATTTGATACTGATTCCATCACAAATCACGTTCACAAATATAACAGACGCATCGACAATTACGACAGCAAGGTCAGCATTATGTTTCTGCAATTATTGACAATAAAAATACTTCTCTCGTATTACGTTCATATCACTGTCTATTTTCAGAACAATACGATTATTTCCTAGATGACCTTTACATTTTTTAAGCTAGATCATTTGTTGTTAATCAGCCAGTCTGAGAATAGTAAGAGAAATAATTGCAAAAGGATGTAGCAATAATCATTAATAACAAAACCCCTTACGAAAAAAAAAATTCCATAAACAGGATTGGTCTCTTTCGGGCCTGAGGGTTATTGAAAGAAATCTTAAAGGTAGACAACGAGCTTATTCTTTACTTGTATATTTTGGCGTATAGAAAAATAAGCTAAACGTTCATTGTCTTCTGGACAATTGAAAGTACTTTTACAAGTTGCAAGTTGAAAAAACAATGTCTTGCTTTTATTTATCGGACATCCGTTATTATATAATGGTTATTGTATATTTTTGACGTCTTTTTTCAGTAAACATAATGGTATGAACTCAACAAAAGACAATTATATATATTTTTTGTGTGTACCACTCCAGTTCTTAACTACACTACACTCATATATATATATATATATATATATATATATATATATATATATATATATATATATATATATATATATATATATATATATATATATATGTATATATATATATATATATATATATATATATATATATATATATATATATATATATATATATATATATATATATATATATATATATCAACTGCTATGGTAGTTGGTTGTTAGTAAAGCCCAGCCACCAGGGGTACACAAAACCCAAACTTTGGCCCTTTATAACTCTGGAAATTTTCAACCGACTGGGATGAAAGTCTGGCTTTAGAGATTTCCCAGTAAGATCTCTAATTGTGCTAAATTTCATCGAAATCAGTTGAGCCGTTCCGGAGATCCAGAATCGAATTTTGACGTTCAGGGGATGTGGTAGAGGGTGGGTGGCTGGGTGGGTGACAGACCTAACATACCTGTGGAGCAATAACAGTAAAAGATACAGCCGTGATACTTAGTTTTTCTGAAAGCTCGTATTCTGGAGGGGCGCCTTTCGGGATATGTTTTTTGAAGTAATGAAACTTTAAAGTGACACTGGGCCGTTCAAATTAGCCCCCAAAATTCAAATTTCCTGATGCTCAAGTACGGACTGCTCACAACATCAGAAGAGACACCGTTTTCTTAGTGTGTGTAAATAACTGGTGGTGTTAGGAGAAACTGGCTGACTCCCCTCCCATTCACCTTTCCCCTTCCCTCCACCTCCCCTTACCCCTCTCCTCCCCCTCCCACCTCACCCTTCCCTCCCCCTCCTCAGTTCTTTGTTGGACGAGTCGGTAGAGATCTCGGCTAGCACTCTGCTAGGCCCGAGTTCGAGTCCCCGGTCGGCCAATGAAGAATTAGAGGAATTTATTTCTGATGATAGAAATTCATTTCTCGGTATAATGTGGTTCGGATTCCACAATAAGCTGTAGGTCCTGTTGCTAGGTAACCAATTGGTTCTTAGCCACGTAAAATAAGCCTAATCCTTCGGGCCAGCCCTAGGAGAGCTGCTAATCAGCTCAGTGGTCTGGTTAAACTAAGGTATTCTTAGCTTTTCCCCCCTCCTCTGTAAACGGGGCTGGCGCTGCCGTAGACTTTTGCTGACTATTATTAGTAGGGTTAATCTAGCTGTGGGTATGGGTATGAGTATGATACAGATATGGGTATGGATATGGTATGGATATGGGTAAGGGCATGGGAATGGTATAGTATCGATATGGGTATGGTACAGATATGGGTATGGGTATGGGCATTGGTATGGGTATGGCATGGGTATTGGTATAGGTATGGATATGGTACAGATATGGGTATGGATATAGAACAGAGTTGGGTATGGGTATGGGGTGGTACAGATATGGGTATGGGCTTGGGTATGGGAATGGGTATGGTACAGGTATGGGAATGTGTATAGGTATGGGTATGGTACAGATATGGGTATGGGTATAGAATGGATATGGCATGGGTATGGGTATGAGTATGGGTACAGTACAGATATGGGTATGGGTATGGTATGGATATGGGTATGGATATGGTATGGATATGGGTATGGGTATCAGAATGGGTATGGTACAGGTATGGGTACTGGTATAGGTATGGGTATGTTACAGATATGGGTATGGGCATGGAATGGATATGAGTATGGGTATGGGTATAGGTATAGGTGTGGGCGTGGGAATAGTACAGATAAGGGTATGGTATGGATATGGGTATGGTTATGATACTGATATTGGTATGGGTATGGGTATGTTATGGATATGGGTGTGGGTATGGGTATGGACAGTTTGTTAAAAATGTAGTATATAAAAAAGTAATAAAATCACAAAAGGGGTAGTAAAGCCCAGCCACAAGAGACAGACATGGAGGTCAGGGGATACAAAGAAAGGGGTAGGGTGTATGACTACTTCGCAACCTGATAAATTATGATGAAAGCTAAAAGTAAAAGTGCCATTATAATACGCATATTGAATAGGTTTCGGTTTGGACGAACTACTGCTGATGATGTGAAAATCAAGCAAATGCACCTGATTCCAGCACCACCGAGCATTGATCCAGAACAGGTTTTTGTTGAACATTATTCTAGTCTCCACAACAACAACAGCAACAATCTGGATGAGTTCACCATATTATTCTCGACGACATAGAAGAAAAAAGGGGAAAAAAATTGTTATCCACATAGAACTGCTTTTATATGATCGCGCACTTCCGAGTGGATGCATTTGCTATATGACTTCAAATTGTATTGCTTAAAGAAGTGCCAGTGGCTCTCTTCAGGTATGTTTAGCATTGTGTGTATTATAATGGCACTCACTTTCTATACTGATTAAGAAAAGATTCCTTCTTCTACTCTTCGCTCTCATCATAATATATCAGGTTGCAGAGTAAAGCCCTACGCCCTCCCTTCCTTTGTATCCCCTGACTTCCAGATCTGCCTCTTGTGGCTGGGCTTTACTTCCCTTTTGTGATTTCATCACTTTTTTGCCTGTAATATATATATATATATATATATATATATATATATATATATATATATATATATATATATATATATATATGTATTATAATTTACAAGAAGTCACTGCACAGCGCACCTCCCCCCCCCACCTAATTTGCCCTTTGTTTATCGAAAGTAGAATCGTTGCCGCTTGGCTGGTCCTAGTTGACCTACTGTAGATATCAGAACAAAGTTATCAACATTTCGATCTGTCCCTCTCTTTACCTGAAACAGATATTGAGATGGCACGGGTAAAAAGGCAAAGATACGACGCTGGGTGCTGCTCCCTTAAGCAGCTTAGCCCAACTAAGCTGCTTAAAACAACCTTTCTAAAGGCAGATTAAGCTGCTGAATTGTCTTGCCTTTCGCAGGATACCGGGGAAGAGGCAACCCGATGGCTGGACACCTGGCAAATGACACATCGTTTGCACATGGCCCCAATTATCGGCAGAAGTTTGCACATGGCAACGACACACGGTCACAGCCTTAAAAGGGTAAGACAGGAGATCTGAGGGCAGTAGATGTGCAGTATTAGCAGTAGAAGTACGGTAGCAGTCGTAGTCATAGGGGAGGCTGTTAGCCATACACACGGGCGAGTGATACATTTGCTGAGAGACCTTCATTTCCCCCTGTCCGACTCCAGACCACAATCATCCTCAAGGGACAGTGTGCATTTCCATACGTGTGATCATCCCTCGTCATCCATCGCCCAAGGTGAAGTGCGAGTAAAGACTTTTCAGTCATGACAGTTTGCCCTTTAGAAAGTTATTGGGGTGCCAGTATTTCACCTCTGTCCTTGTGCCAGTTTATCCAGTGCCATTTCCAGTGTCCTGTGTTCAAGTGTAAAGTGGTCATTCATTCCTCGAGTCCTTGGCACCCTCAGTGCAGACTCGAGTCATATATTGTTCCTTTACTGGCGTGTAATGTGTAAATCTCTCTTGCAGAGGGACCTATTCGCAGTGGACTCATCTTGGACTGTGCCTTGCCCTTAGTCAAGACTCCAGTAGAAGGATCTTCAGGAGTTGCAAGCCCTTTAACAATTTACTTACCCATTTTCCTTTCTAATGCTTTCTTTTGTAAATATAATTCTTTAATTTATCCCAAGTGTTTACGTAACATTTCCTTATGAAGTAGAGCCTTCATCTCCTAAAATCATCCCTTGTTCTTTTTTTTTTCAAGATTTCCCTTTACGCAAGTCAGGACTCCAAGGCCAATTAAATAAAGTTTCCGTTGCCGGCTGTAAAAATACCATAAACCCAAGGAAATTCGTAAAAAAAAAGAAAAAGAAAAAAAGAAGAAAAAAAAAAAAAAAAAAATATATATATATATATATATATATATATATATATATATATATATATATATATATATATATATATATATATATATATATATATATATATATATATATATATATATATATATATATATATAGGGTGCAACACGAGTTTCTGCAGATATTTTGGAAATGGAAGAAAATGTCATTCTGACCAGGAAATGCTCTATAAAGATATAAATTTTAAGGCTTCTTTTGTTGGTGAGATGAATTTTCAAAATATCGTTAACGCTGCGCTCGGTCAAGTAAGATGGCATGCGGAGTAGTCAGGGTATGGAGGGAAGAGTTGATGAAGCACATTAGGCAACTGATTTATATATATATATATATATATATATATATATATATATATATATATATATATATATATATATATATATATATATACATATGTATATATATATATATATATATGCATATATACATATATATATATATATATATATATATATATATATATATATATATATATATATATATATATAACTGGATGTAAGTATGTCTGCGTATGTATGTATGTATGTATGTTTGTATGCTTCAGCAAAACTCTGAAATGCATTAAGTAATTTCAACCAAACTTGGTATACATATGACTTACTACCTGGAAAAAAATACTGTGTGGGTAAGACATCACCAGAACCAGAGGGCACCAAATGGGTTGGGGGGTGGGAAAGACTTCCCTGAAATGGGGCTGGTTCTGTCTGTAGACTTAGTAACTAAATAAACTCTACGGTTTATCATAATTCATTTCAGTATACATATGACTTACTATCTGGAAAAGAATACTGTGAGGATAAGACAACATTGGCACCAAAGGGGGGTCGGGGTGGGAAGGGGATGACATGTGAAAATAACCGAAAACGAGATATTAGTCGCCCCTCATCACCACGCAGCAGTGTTGTCTCTTATGACAAATTTCACTAATGTGCCACAAAGCAGGAGTCGCGCAACACAGGTATTTTAGGGTAAGGATGATTATAACAATCACACAGTGTCTGGGCTCTTACCCTTTTCTCCGCCCCTGTGAGGTTCCTCAACGACTCCAGCGGTTCAGCAAGCTGAAGAAAAGGGCAGATGACAACAGGCCAGGCTCGCCAACAAAAATGTGTATGCAAGGAAGGGCTTCACACGACCCCTTTCACAGACAGCAAGGAACAGCACAACCAAGAAACCACCAGCAGCAACGCGTGGAGGTCATCGTCAAAATAATAATGCAAACTGCCACAAGCTATCAGAGAATAAATTCACTAAAAACCTCTTTAAAAGGAGCCAATAACTAAACTGCATGTCACTCAAAACGTCTGCATCACCAGCGGAGACCAAAACAAAAGGGCGGCGATCAGATGAATCACCGTCAAACATGAAAAGATAAAAAAAACTTACAGGGGTGACTTACCTGTAAACTTACAACAATACTTTGAGGGGAGGAAAAGACCCAAGTCCAGCCTTCAAGGGAAAGACAAACAAACCTGGACAAAAGTAACAAAAACTTTCTTTAATGTACCAAAAATCAGAAGCAATGCAAAATTTGAAATATTATATATACATATATATTATATTATATATACATACACACACATACATATATATATATATATATATATATATATATATATATATATATATATATATATACACATATATATATATATATATATATATATATATATATATATATATATATATATATATATATATATATATATATATATATATATATATATATAGGTAAACCTCTCACACGCCATCTCATCCTCGAAGAATTAACGTAATAAATAATATAAGAATATTTTCACTCTCCTTGAAATAATCTTCATTGTCTTCCTTTCAGCCATAAAAGTAACTATGGGCAAAATTCTCCCCTATTCAACTCCTCTCTCCACTACCCCTTTTGAGTAAGCTCTTAATCTTTTTCCTTGTCCAAGTGACTGCCGAAAGACCCATGCAACTGACCCATGTGACCAGTGCTATCTTAAACACCTGGCCCATATGACCCTCACGTCCCACATGCGAGCCATATAGAAAATGGAATGCAGTCAAGCGACCATAATGCCACCTGGAGTGAGGAGAGACATAATCTTTACGAGGGCATAAAAGGACAAACACTGACACAATCGGTCTCAGAACAGAGATTGCTCTCAGAAGAAGTCGGAGCTTGTCCAGGACACTTTAATCCTCCTCTTGCTCCTTGAGCTGCCCCTTGCTATCCCACATGGCTGTCCTGAGCCTAAGATTGCTTTTGTAGTAAATCCCATCACACTACCTTCCACCACTGGCCCCCGAGGATGAGGAATCTGTCTCCCGATGAAGGTAATGTACCCATGTCAAGGTGCTTATGTCAGTCACGTCCCTGTTAGCCTTTTATTATTTTTCTGTTTCCTTTTCTAAGGTGATATACCTACAACAAGACCTGTAATGCTTTTATTTTGTGTTATTTTAATCTAAAGTCCATTGAAGTGAATTATAGCATAATTATTTAAAATAAAATTGGAGTCATCGGAATCAAGTTCCTTTTAAGCATCTGTGCAATCCCTCATTTCCTTAATTAAAGCTCCTTATAACAGGTACGTAACCACTTGTGTTCCCAATTGCAGATAGGTCTCAGCCTGCTGTAGATCTGTCCATTATCTTGTGTGCACAGTAGTGCCCTTTGAAGCTGGTCCTTTGAATTTCTTCAGGGAAAATACCCAGTTGTTTGTTTATCTTATTGCATGACAGGATTCTTTTACCTGTCTAGATTTAAGCTCCATTTCCTTTGATATGTGTTTTCTAATGTAAATATAATCAATAATATGAAACCTAAGTGTTTACCCAATAATTCCATCTTTGAAGAAGGCCCTCAGCCGACATCCTTTCGAATATGCTTTTACCTGAACCCATTTTTGAGTCAGATACCACCTTTCCAAGGAACCTTCAGGGTAGGAACATATATATATATATATATATATATATATATATATATATATATATATATATATATATATATATATATATATATATATATATATATATACATATATATATATATATATATATATATATATATATATATATATATATATATATATATATAACTATACACACACACACATATATATATATGTATGTTTGTATATATATGTATATATATATATATATATATATATATATATATATATATATATATATATATATATATATATATATATATATATATATATATATATATATATATATATATATATATATATATATATATATATATATATACATATACATATATATATATATATATATATATATATATATATATATATATATATATATATATATATATATATATATATATATATATATATATTTATATATATATATTATATATATACATATATATGTGTATATTTATATATATCATATTACACAACTCAAGGGTATTGTATAATGTTAGGCCTCTCTCAGCTTTTCAATTTATACAATACTTTCTGAACCTTTCCATTATCCAGGTATACACTACATGTGCTTGCAATTGCCGTATCATCAACTCCTGGTATGTTTCCACTGTTCAGCCTCTTAAATGGCCTTCTTACACTTTCCTAAAGCACTTCTAAAATCAATCTCAATCATATTGGTACAATCTCCCTTACTCATGCATTACTGTATATAGGTATGCGTCTTGTTTATCTACCAAGTCCAGCAACTATTCACTACTTAATGTGTTTCCTAATGTCTTTCAACACATCTTCCTAAACGTCCTGTCATTAAAACTACCTTACTGATTCTGAGACCTTTTTCCTGTGTTTACATCATCCTAATTTTAAACATTTCTTTCATTCTTTGTGTTCCTACAGCGAACATTTCTTGTAATCCAGTGAGCTGGATGCTTACCTATCCAAGAATAGGTTTTTTATTTGATTTCCGATCTAACAGGAAAGCTTTATGCGTGTATTTGTAGTTTTGTGCGAGTATGTGTGTAACTCTGCTAAACAGAAGCTTCTCAATACCACGGATCTCTCATTTCTCCTGAAATCCACGTAAGAAAATTCCTACACAAGAACAAGAATTACAAGCCCTTTTACGACAGCACTAAACTGATATCTGATTTTCACTGCTGATAAAAAAATATTTTCGTCCGTTCCCACACACTAACTTCGCAAGGCTTGTGGCGTTACCGATGTGGTCTGGTCAGCTGATCATGTCAATGAGTCTGTTCACCAGTATCCTTTCAAGGATGTAATTTTTAAAGAAAAGGAAAGAAGTAATATAAAAGCAGCGAATTCTTGTTCTCCCTGTATAGATACAAAATTCTAATCAGTCCATTCCTGAATCGGGCTTAAATACTCGATTTCCTTTTATTATTTTTTTTCTAAATTGTGCAGGACAACCTCCCATTTTTTCCTTATGTGTTGTCGATGGTAGAAAAGGACGAATTTCGCCAGAGCTTATTAGATGAAAATCTACTTTCTTTGGAACAGAACTTCCTAGCTTAATTTTCTTTTAATTTTGATTTTCCTGTAAATACATTACAGTATAACAAATTCATGATATCCTAAATGAAATATTGATTGTGGGATGGAACTGCAATACACACACACACAC
Organism: Macrobrachium rosenbergii; assembly: GCF_040412425.1. Lineage (NCBI taxonomy): Eukaryota > Metazoa > Arthropoda > Malacostraca > Decapoda > Palaemonidae > Macrobrachium > Macrobrachium rosenbergii. The sequence goes on along the minus strand of NC_089783.1, from coordinate 9,669,196 downwards.
ACACACATTTGTAATAATATTAACAACATAATTATATTTGAAAGAGTTGAAGAGTATAGACTCATAAGTAAGGGTAAGTCTTCTGTAAAAGTAAAACCTGTTATCAGTTCAAGCTCCTGGCAAGTTTTTTTTTTCAGTTTTAATATCAATAAATCAGAGAGATTAAATATGAGCTCTGACATCCACTGCCTAGAACATACTGTACACTTTACAAAGAATAAAATGTTTCCGGATGAAAACAGCATCATAAAGGAGGACGCTCTGCCAGAAATGCTACACAATAATGAAAATCTTTTATCAAGATGTACAAAATCCTAGACATTTTTGGGTCGACTTGAGAGTAATTAAAAAGCAACTCAAGTACCAAGAGAAGTTCTCTTGAAAAAAAGAGGAAAACTGTTCAGATATTATTTTAAATAGGAATTCATAAGGCTTTATCTAACGGGACAGATGAAGTTTATGAAAGGGGAAGGAAGATGAACACACCAGTTAATGGGGAAGGTATGAGACCTGGTTAGGCTCTTCAACTGCTGGATGTTGGTCATCGGACTAACATATAATAATAACGGTAATTAATTTGGGGACTCACTCCTCACAGGACAAAAATTCAGTTTATCACCGAAGGGTAGCAAAACGCATTATGATAAAAGAAAAGAAATTAATGAAACGGGCAAAGGAAAAGAAAATGCAAATACAGTATCAAGTTAAAGTTGAATCTGAACACACACACCTATGAATTGTATGTGACCGTTTATATCTCCATTCATTATGAGAAATAAAAAAAAAAAACTAAAAGTAAAATAACTAGTATTTAGTATTATCAGCTGTTTCCTTTATTGAGTAATGACTCCAGGAGGAAACGATATCCATTTTCACGAGAAGTAAAGTTATAAGTTTTGCAAGTCTTCCTCACTGCCAATAAACGAGGAGAGTAACTTTATGAGTTCTCATAATGAATTTATTATTATCATTATTCAGAACACGAACGTTATTCATAAGAAACAAGCCCACAGGACTTTGGCATTTTCGGATAGGATTCAACCTTTGTATCCTCATTTGATACCGGTAACTTGAAAAATGCAAGGAACAGGGTATGATTCTTAACATTTTATCATAAACGTGATTATTAAGGACAATAATGTTATAACTTATCTTCAAAAATTATAGTATCCTACAGCAACTGAGTCACCTACAGCTGTAGGAAAGATCTGTAATCTTGACAGGAGTCCCATTTCTCAGAAGACTAGTAAAACTTTCAGAAAGTAGTGTAAATGTTTGATTAGCGGTGTTTAGAGAGAGGCCGTTTGAAAATGTTTACAAATAAATTCACCACAGACATAGAGATCACAGTATATAGGTAGAAAAGGAAAATAAATACAATTCACGTGACAAAGTGTCAGTCATTACTTATTTCGACATAAGAAATGCTTTTACACTTGGTGTGCAAGAAAACTTACATTTTTAGGGGTTGCTTTTGTATTTTAAACATTTTATGTTTGAGGTCTTACATAGTAAAGAAGTTTTTCTTTCATAATATCTTGAAGGGTGGGTCTCATTTATGGGTAATACAGTAGACCCCTTCATAATAACATCCATAATATTTCTGTCAGAAATACCTTGTTTACTCTGTTCTTGGATATTATATTCCACTTGACCCTACACTGGCAAAGAGCAAGAAATAAGAAGCCCCAAAAGAAAAACCGAATTGACGACCAGGTTTTAGAAGGTATTACTGCATATTACAATCTTGTGACTAAATGCAGCCATGAACGTTACCCCATTTGACAGAATTGCTGTGTGGAGAACCAGCAATATAAAATGCCAGATAAATAAAGAGGTGTGCCTCTTTTGTGCAGCTTCAAGAAGGGCTTCAGGTAGCTTACTCTGTCAAATACTTTTCTCACATCTACAAAACATAGGAAAACAGGAGAGGCTGATGATAGGTATTAGTTCTGCAGATCTTTCAGGATGTAGATGCAGGTGTCGGTTGAGTGATTTGCTTTAAATCCGAACTGGTTGTCAGTATTGTGCAGAAAGGGAAGAGGTCTCACTAGAAGAACCGACTCAAGTATTTTTGACGCAATTGTAGTTTGCAATTGGGCGATAATTATCAGGATAAGCTGCACCCTTTAGCTTGTTTTTGATTAACGGAATTAAGTGAACTAAGAGTAGGGAGTCTGGAAGGAACTGGTGAATTATGCACTCATTGAATAGGGCAGCCAGCAAAATGTAAATTATCTGCTGGTAGAATTTGTTAAAGCTTCTGCAGGAAGACCATCGCGACCAGGTGATTTATTGTTAGATAAGTTGTTTATGGCATCGCTGATGTTACCTGGTGTAATGCGATCGGCGAAATGAAATTGAATGTTGTCAGTCAGGAGGTTATCTACTTCTTTTCGGGAGCCTTGATCGTTGATACAATTCATCATAGCGCTCAAGTGATCGCCCCACATTCTTGCGATAGCCTTGTCACCCACGGCTTCTCCTGTTCTATGTGATGGCTTCTTAGTTTTGGGATTTAGAGACTGAACTTCATTCCAAAGTCGAGGGTAATCGCCAGATTCTAATTTTCTAGACATTGCAACAGCTCTTAGTTCTCTATTTTACTGACTTTATTATGTGAAGAAAAACATCAATACTGAATCAAGGAAAGAAAAATTGAGTTTCTTTTTTGTGCACTTCTTTTCAGGTGTATTTACAAGGTCAAACTGTTTGTCCAACCCGGTTGCCCAAGTTGCTTGTCAATAGTTTTGAAGAGGTGTCACACGGTCAAACCAAATTTACATCCAACCTCAGTGTGAATCGTGCTATTGAGAAGTGAAGATACCACTGGGTCAAGACAATCTTATCGGCTGGCACTAAGGAAAAAAAAAATATTGAAGTGGACAAAAGATTGGTTGTTAAAAAGACCAAATTTCTCGAGCAAGCTTACTTGTTGATTTGAGAGTTAATGGACTGGATTGATTATATAAGAATGGATGAAGCAGCATATTTAGATCTGCTGAGGCTTGTCACTCATTTTATTAAGTACTAAGACACAGCCATGAGAAAGACCATTTCTCTTCACGAAAGGTTGAGTGTTACTTTGCGTTGCTCAGCAGTAAGTATACTGTCTAGACTGGAAGAGCTCTCTCGTGACAAGTCTTGATTTAAACCAAACATCATCTCATCACAATACCAGAGAGAAGGAGTACAGATGTCAGCAGCCGAACTCCCACTTCTTTGAGTCTTCAAGCTGTTAATATTCTCTCCTGAAAGCAGTCCGCAGGCAGTTCATTTTCTTCATAATGTCGTCTCGGGAGCAGCTAAAAATGTTCAAGTTTCTTTAGTATCTACTGAAGTGCTGATAATCCCTTGTATATCGATATATTATTGGCATATTCTTTAGATTTAAGTTGACATAAAGTTGTATGTTTTTTGTATTTCAGGATAAATTCCATTAAAACTTCCCTCCTGCTCCTCTTTACTTTATGTGTGTGTGTGTGTGTGTGTGTGTGTGTGTGTGTGTGTGTGTGTGTGTGTGTGTGTGTAACTCCGCCAACAAACAAATTTCAAGCTACTGTATATCAGGTTAAGATAAAAATGTCGGCTCTCTAATCTGACCGAATCTCAGTCAAGAAAATTCCTCTAGATTTCAGAGAATTACAAGCCATTTTAAGGAAGACGTGGCAGGAATAGTATTTATTTCAAATTTCCCTCAGATTGTCTGTGCAGGGCTTGCGGCATCACCCGGTAGCCTAGACAGCTGATTATGTCAATAAGTTTACTCCCAAGTAGCCATTCAACGATGTAATCTGCCTGGATAACATTTTACAAGAAGGGCAACTTCTCTCCGTATCTCTCCGACGAATAGAAAAATCTAATCAACCCAGTGTTGGGTCTGCCTCGAATCCTTGACTTCCTTTCATCCTCCTTTTATTTCTTCTTCGCATAATGTACAGGATTTGTTCCCATTTGTTCACAATGTTTGTTCTCGATTTAAGAAAGAGAACAATCTCGAGAGTGCTTATCAGACGACAATCTCCTCCCCTTGCCAAAGACTGGACTTTCTTTGGAGCAGAACTACCTCGCTTTATTCTTTGTTTGCAATTCCTTTCTAAATATATTATAATCTTGCAATTTCTTGATGTTCTACAAAATTATTTATAGAGAGAGGGAGCTGTGAAATAGATTCTGCTTTACTTTTTGCATCATGTCCTGAATATGTTTCTTGACTTAATATATTCTTTACTTCGAGCAAGAAAATGTGTTAAATGTTACTGCATTATGAACAGGATCCATTAATTGACATTTTTCTTCTTTTACTGATAAAATGTCACCCAGCAATTGCCTTCTTTTATACATAATCCGTGAGTAGTGACATTTTGTTAAGATGCATTGTATTTTCGATAACCATAGTAAAAAAAAAAATATAGCTGTTGATGCTTTGTGATTTGTTGTGTTGCCGAATTTAACAGAGAGGAGAGGATGTCCTGTTGGTGGATAATGATGCTGAAGATAAACAATAATGATTGTGCAATCACACCCTAAAATATTTCGCCACTTTATGAAATATATTACTCGGATTCTTTTTCTTTTTTTATGTTCAATATATTGATTAGTTTAAGAATTTTTAAAATTTAGAATATGAAAATTAGACAACCTTAAAACAAGTAAGAAAATAAACGTCCAAGAAATATGCAGATATTCCAATATTTTTTTCTGAACATGATGCAATATTTCATTAAGTTTCGATATGAAAAAGATTACCATGTTATCACATTATCATTTGTTTAAAGATATTTCCGTTTAAAGAATGCATGTTATTTTATGAAGATATGAAATGAAGTGAGTAAATTTGGCATATCTGATGCTGTTAGACTATCATCTTTTCAAAGATCTTAATGCTACAAGAAAGGATGCTATCTTACATTAGAAGATTTGATATAGTCATCAGAGATTTTATATTCGCTATAATTTCCTTACTGAAACTAAAATACAGTTTGCTTGAATGATAAGAATTATAGGGTTTGGTTGGCACACCTGCAATGCAGAGTTTTGCGTAGATCACTCTGGATGCCGGATAATTTATAAATCTTGCATATTGCCAATTTTATTTCTAATTCACAAAAAACGAAAGACTGAAATATGATATTTTTACAAATGTGAAAGAAAATTCAAATATGTCGTATTAGTAAATAGGGATTATTAAACCTACAACTGAATGGTTATATGGTTTAATGGGAGTCAGGCTTAGAAAGGATGGCAACGACACATGTGAGCCTTAGAACGGAGTTATCAGTCAGTGCTTTTGGGAGTTATACTAAATATCACGTTAGAAGTAGCTTTCTTGAACTAAACTTGGGCAGACCGGTAATATTAGAGTAACTAATTTTGCAGAATATATGGAATAAAAATAACTTATGGTTGCTGTTCTTTAATATGTTCAAAAGGATCCACTGACTAATCATTTAATGTTGTTGTTCTTCAGTTATGTTTGAAAGGATTAACAGAAATGTTATTAGCTTATTTTTTAGCATATGAAATTTTTAAAGGTTACACTTCATTTCAAATTTATACCCGCTATCAATATTATGTACGAAAACATCACTGTTGCTTTATTTTTTTAAATTACAGTACTTCGTATGTTTCTCTGTTGTATTCAGGCACAAGTTCTTAAAATTTTGACCAAATAGACAAGAGTGTGAGGCCATTCAACATTGTTATTATCAATCATAAATTGTATAACGACAGTAAAATAATTTATTATGGATTGTGAATGCCCGTTAGCACAGACTTATCTACGATTGTGAAAATTATTATAAGACCAGGAAAGGTTACTCTCCCCTATTAATGACTGTGGCTTGTGAGTATTACAACTTCATTTCACGTGAAAATGGGCTATTGTAACCTCCTGGAATCAGTCATTTCTAAGGGAAGCAGTTGATAGCCCATTACAATACTATTAACTCACCTTTCTAGATTTACTTTCATTTTCACAGAAAAAGAAGTTATATACGTTCACGTGCATGCAGTAAGGGTATGTCTTAAGATTTAACCTTAACTTAAGGTTATCTTTATTTTTTTTCTTTCTAATGTCTATTGTTTTCTTTCTCCTTCTCATAATAGGTTTAGATACCTCCTTCCGTGCTCTTCTGCATTTTTTGATATTTGTAAGGAATGACGGTTCCCGAAATAAATTCTCCTAGGATACTCGTTATATATTTTGTTCCGATGTTAAACATCCAAGCAATGAAGTATCGAGCCATCATCCCTTGCAATCTTCATGTGAGAACTGAGTTCATCTTCCATATTCATAAAGGTATCTTCCTTCTTTCTCATGAGAACTTCCTTTGGTATTTGAGGTGGGTTCTGGTGCCATTCACGACGAGTCAAAGGTGTCTGATATTTTGCACATATGAGAAAAGATTCTTTTTGTACCGTCGTATTTCAAACGGAGAATGTTCCTTAATGACGATGCTGTGGTTCGGAAGATTTTCTTTACATCTCATTTGAAAAATATGCGTGGGAAGAAATGATACAAAAGCTCCTATGTAACTTCCCCTGCCCCGTCCTCGCTGTGATTAAAGATTAAAAAAAAAAAAAAAAAAATCCCTTCTAATCAGACACATGAACTAGAAACAGGTTTTTGTATCGAAAAAAAAAATTGATTTAATTATGAAGGTCTCTCTACTCCTCTTGAACTACATAGAATGTATTTCTTCGTTTCGTATTCTTTTGGGATTAATAGTGGATAATTAGGCCTAGTGGGTGATTGGCTATGTGGCTTGGTGGTTTTAGAATGGATAGTGTTTCAACAGACGTAAAAATTGTAGAAAAATGTCACTTGCAAAGCTTAGCTGTTAAATGAAACTAAGATTTCAATTTATCATTTACGTGGTTTGATTACCGTTAGAGTTTGCTTAATTCGAGGAAAAAATGTATCTTCTTCGGAATGGAATAGCATGCAGAGGTGGAAAACTTGGGACCAAGAAAACAATGAAGTTGCAAATAAAATTTAAAAAGTAAGGAACAATTATCAGTCAGCATAAAGGATTGTTCATAAGTAATGCCATTCATCTTCACGAGATATTCCAATTTACAATATATATATATATATATATATATATATATATATATATATATATATATATATATATATATATGTGTGTGTGTGTGTGTATATATATATATATATATATATATATATATATATATATATATATATATATATATATATATATATATATATATATAATATATATATATATATATATATATATATATATATATATATATATATATATATATATATATATATATATATATATATATATATATATATATATATATGCAAAAGAACTTGCAGAGGGCTCTCGTATTTATTCTTCTTTTATGTAAGAGACCTTACATAAAGAGGAAGCCGTTCTTACATAAGGAGATCATTATGGGGTGGAGGACAAGCATAGATAATGGCCTCTCATACTAACGCTGAATATATTTGTCAGAAATTCGCCGTTTTTACTGAATCTTTCAGAAGGGCAAAGAATATGGCATCAAAAGCCATCAGAACTGCAAATTTAAAAATGACCTGCTTTTAACAACGTATTGCTAAAGATTGTAAGTTTGGGGGAAAACGTAGCTCTAAGTGTGGAGATGCGAAGAATGAGTGTAGTTATTGCTTTAGAACTTTTTCCATTGTGAAAATACATGCCAATGGATTACGTCATATGAGTTCAGCTGACAGTATTTGACCAAATTTAAGTCAAAACAAAATATTTACAGAGCTATTGCATAATTAAAATAACAGGTCTTGGTACATTTTTCACCATTTTTTTTGAGCACTGCTTTAAATTAAGATGTCAATAAAGAGAAGGATAGATTAAATATGAATTCTTTTTATAGTTCACTGTAATCGCTTATGTTCGAGTCTCCTAGGAATTCAGTCTTTAATAGTATTTCCAAATTCGACAAGGAATTCTTAACTAAACCGAATTTTAAGTATTTTTAGATAGGCATTCCTTGAAAAAACCAGAACTGAATGCATAGTCTTATCTAGTAATACAATGGATAAAAAGTTCAGCCTGATTCTCCCTAATGACTGAGTTAGCTCTCCACAGTGGAAGAAGAGCTTTTATTTCTGCAATCTTGGCTTTAAGATCTTCAGTGTAAAACTTATTTCACATATTGAGAGTATTTTGTGACGTTTTACATAGTCTTAATAAATGCTTAAATTGCATTAGGAGAAGAAATTTAATATATTTCCTTCCCTTTCACTGGAATTTTATACTAATGTCGAATTCATGTTTCGACCAAATACTACAATGTAGTTATGTAAAATCTGTAAAAAATATAAATTCTGAAAAAGTACAAAGGAAAGAGTGCTTTTATTCTTGAGAGTAAAGTAAACTGACATCACAAATGAACCGACAACGGGCCTAACATTACCTGAAAACACCTGAAGAAAATTTGTCCGCCGATTGGCAATCAGGTGGATGTTTATTGAAAATATTATTGCTTGTGTAGGTATAGAGTTTAAGGGATACAACAAAGATATCTATTAAATTTGATAAAGTTAATTAAATGAAATCTAAATAAGGATTACTTTACGACAAGAAAGGAAATGCTTTTAGAAGATAAATTATATCTAGATGTTTTGCAGTCATTTAATCCAAGAGAATATAAATGAAAAATTATTTTGATTTTCTGTAGGGAATCATCAGAAAGGCAAAAAACGAAACATGTTCCATAGGAAGTTAATAAGTTTTCAATTTATGCTACTTAATGGCGCCCTCCCTTCTCCAGACAATTGCAAACAACACCAGAGTCCTATGTCGTCTCTGACTGATTCTGCAAATTCATGTTATAAGATTTAAGACGAAAAAAACCCCACTAGGATTAAAAAGGAAAGACGAGTGAGGAAAGGAGAAGTAACAGCAAATTAACAACATGAAGACGTTGCAGACAGGAATTTCCGATTTCCATTGATAACTGCCAAGCAATTTGCTGTCTGGAGAGAACGGTTATTCTAACACTTTGCTGGACTTCGTATTCACCACTTCAAATTGATAATTTCTCTTTCCTTGTAAGAGAGAGAGAGAGAGAGAGAGAGAGAGAGAGAGAGAGAGAGAGAGAGAAGACAGAGACAGAGACAGAGACAGAGAATTCATTGTTAAAAGAAATTCTAGAACTGGTAGAGACTATGATTTCAAATATGGTATTCCTTTATATTTCAATAAGGTTTAGGCCCGAAAATATTATACGCTTTTAATATTTCCCAAGTGATAGTTTGTTGAAATATTGTCCCGAGATTTAAACATTTTTGAGGAGCTGAAATTTATTTTTATTACTTTATGTTATGTTTCATTTGAATATTTATTTAATTCATGACTTGCTTATCTCAATAACCTTATTATTGTCTACTGCTGAGTTTACTAAAATAAATGAAAATATTCGATGTTTGGTGTTTTATTTTTATATATATGGACGTCGTCGGTTAAGAAAAGTATGAAATCTGGATATATCTTGTTTATTCATAAAAACGGTACTCATCTGACTTCACCTCTTATCTTGGATAAATATTTACATGGAAATGCTTAAAAGGTCAAAGTTGTAATAATATTTTGTCTTCTCTCCTATCAATTAGAAATTATATTGTTACATTAATTTTATTCCTAAAGTTTTTATCGAATGATTTCAGAATATGAATATTTCCTGTCAAGTGCGGAAGTCAATTTCAACATACAGAGCAAAGAATACCAGAAATTGGGAGCATTTGGTGTTACCAGTGCTGCAAGGAAGAAATAAATTTGCTTATTAAATATACTTTTCAAAAGACGAGTGTTACTTTTGACGAAAAGCTAATTCTCTTTCAGGACCCACGGAGACGATTCATATAGGAGCAAAACAAGATTTTATCTATGTGCAATGAACTCATCCCTTAGCCCGCACATTAAACGAAGAGGTATTTATGGTTATGACGACTCTTTCATAGAAATTATATAACTAACACAAGAATTTTTATAGAATGAATGAGAAAACTATCCACGAGAGTAATAAATGAACTAATATGACAAACCGGTTTTATAGTCTCTACCGCCACTGGTCTTCTCTTGATCGCCACCACACCCGAACCTACTTCCAGCTTCCTCAAAACTTTTAATTCTGAAGACTTTCTTTTCATCGGATGAGTCTATGTTTTGCTCTTTAAATTGCTTCTCATCTCTTGAGCTGAAAGACTGGAGGGTTCATTCGATCCAGCAGTAATGTAAAAGTTGTTATTTTCGCAAAAAACTTTGACCTTATGTTACAAGTGATCTCATACAGATTTAATGTAGCCTAATCGTTCTGTTCTGCTTCTCATAATTACTATAATGATCGTAATCTTGTTTTACATTTTCTTTATGAGGTGCGATACGCTTCATACCTAAAGTATATTCAACATTTTAGAGGTATCGCGAAAATTCACACGGCGTAAATTCATCCATAAATTATAATTTAAAAAAAAAAGAAATGATTATGTTAAAATTACAATTATTATCAATCTCTTCATCTCCGAAAATTAACTTTCTTAGAAATCTGTCCTCCATCGGCGAATTATTCTTCTTTCCAAATCCTCCTTCTGCTAAAATGGTACTTTACCCCAAAATGCATTAACTTCGTGAATGATATTTTTCAAAAATGGTCGTTCTCTGGGAATGATCCTCCTGAAATTGACCTTTCCTTATATATCATTTCTCCAGAATTAATCTCCTTTTCTGAAATGATGGCTCACATGAATTTATTAATTTGTGAAAAACATCATTTTTCATAAATCATATTTAAATTAGAGCAAGTCCTTCTTCAGAAATAATTTTTCCAACAAATAAGTTGGACTCTAGAAATGATCCATTATCACAATGAAAACAAAAAATCCGTTTAAAAGGAATCATTCTCTAATTAGTAAGACTTGCATAGAGGCTTGAGTCAGTTCGTCAAGGACATTTGGGAGAAGACGACAGAAATGTCTCGTTTGCGCTGTTACGTATAAACACAAAAACCTGACCATAATCATATTCCATGATATTCGCTTTATAGTACTGCCAATATCACTTCTAACCCATCAAATGAGAGAGAGAGAGAGAGAGAGAGAGAGAGAGAGAGAGAGAGAGAGAGAGAGAGAGAGAGAGAGAGAGATTATATCGATATAGACTAGAACCGAAGAATGCTACCTAAAAGCCTTTTAATAAAAGAGATAGAAATACAAATTAAAGGGACAGACAGGGCACAAAACAGCAGTCAGAAAACCGTGCTGTCTCAATGATCAATTTAGTTGTATTTCTTTCCTCTTGCGGACAGTAGAGTAATCATAGACCTGAGGCACAAATTATTGTGAATGAAAGCTCTCCCTCGGAAGGGGCGAACATTTTCTCTCTTATATGTAATCAAGAAACTCTTTATTCTTCAGGGAAGAGAGAGCAGCCACTATTCAATCTGGTGTTCCAAGGGAGAACCCAAAGTAGTATGTTAACATTGATTGGAAGACTAGTTATGAAAGTTTATATTTATAAAGAAAAACAGATCGGAGAGTGACTAGTTTGGTGTAATAATGAGTCTCAGGGAAAGGGTTTTATCTTTGTGGCTGTTTAATATTTTTGAGGTTGGATTGATGGATTTATAAAATTTAGGTTGTCAAGTTAAGAGATACTGGCACTTTCAGCCTTTCAGCGCTCAAGAATTGTTCGGCAGCAGGATAAAGTGATCCAGAAAACAAAAGCGGTGGGTACTGAGATCTAAAGGAGAAACTGGGAGATAACACCAGTTATACTAATAAGTAGTTATTTAGAAAGGTTGGACAGCAAAACTGAGGAAAGATAGTGGAAATGGAAGTGAGTGAAAGGTTAAGAAGTGGGTACAGCTGGGGCCCTAAGGAAAGCAACAAACAACCTTTAGTAATGCATACATTGCTCCACGTGAGGTGCACTGACGGCAGTAACCTCGCATGAAGAATTTAAAGTTATGTAATGAGATAGGTACGTGAAAGTTTATGTGAAACAATGTGTTTGTAAACATAATGTAGAGAACTACTTGATAATGCAGTGGAGAGGGTGTAAGGGCACATAAAGGGGGTTTTAAAGAAGTTTTAAGGGAAGAAAGCCGAAGTGAACGTTTGCTAGGGAAAATTCGAAACAGCAAATGAAAACGAATAAATTGGTGCTATGAGTGTTAGTGTAGATGACTGAAGAATAGGAATGAGTGTCAAATTAGTATTAAAAAGACTATGAAAGACGGAGGATAACAGGAAGAGCATCACAGAATGGATAAATCAGGTAAAATAGAAGGATCTCGATAAGATGTCTGGAACCGAAGAGATTAAGGTAGCAAAAACTTTAATTCACGAATGGATTGATGAACTCACTTTAAGAAAATGAAAGAAAAAATATTGGAAGCATTCAAGATGACATAACTCCGTAACAAAAGTGTAGCTGAGAGGTTCGTAATCTTGCAAATACATTTAAGATGCGCCTTGCTGTTTAGCTTAAGTCAAAAGATGAAGCAAAGTGTTTTCGGTGAAGGTTTCATCAAGAAAGTAAAAAAAAAAAAAAAGGAGTGTGAAAACTATGTATAAGAAGGCATTCTTGGGAGAAAGAAGTAGAGGGAGAACAAAAAGTTAAGGATAAAGAAGGTGACTGAGCTGCTGAACAAAATACACTTTATTGTCCGGGAGTCGTACAGCTCGAGCAAAACAGGTCCAAGGTGCAACCATCTGAGGGGAGGATAAATTCATTGGCGAGCCTTCTATATACGTGAATAGTATTGATATTGCGAACTTTTTCTGTATGGGGCCTCCAACAACTACAGGAGAGAAGCAGCACAATGTCTTAGGGCAAATGGCTTAATGCCACCCACGATTTTAAGAAATTTCAGATTTATCAAAATGGCGATTGAAATAAAAAAAAACTTTAATATTTTCAATATACATTTATTACTAGGCACACCAAAATTTTGGGAAACCATCTTTCCCATCATCAGGAATATGAAAGCGTGGCTGGCTAGTCTTCCATTCCATCCCATTCGTCATAATATTCAGTCTCTGTTCGACTTGCCTTCTTCCACTACTAATGTTTATCATCGCCTTTCTAGCTTTCTCTCTGCTGGCTGCTCTAAAGTTTCGGCAATCAAAATTATGTCATTATCGCAGAGTGCAAAAGGGGCTCCACTCTTACATCCTCAGCCATTGCATTCAGCTGGATATTGAACAAAAAGGGCTCAGCAATCATATATTTCGGTCGATTACTCGTCACTTAGAAACTTGTATTGTTATATTAATTTCGTTGCTGAAGTTTTGCTTTAATATTTTCCGGTGAGGAAGCCATCATCAGCAGAGAGAGAAAATAATCAAATACAAATCGCGATCATTTCGTTTTAGTAAGGAAGAACGGGTGCCACAAGGAAGATGTCAGTTTGTTAAATATTCTCTTAACATGTCAAATCTTAGCTATATAAATTCTGAAATCGTCTTTTACAAGAAAAGAAAGATTTTATTCAAAGACAATGAACTCGTTCCTTTGCCCGCCATATTGAGCTAAGCGTTAAGTGCGGTTGAAGTAGATTTTCCTTAGAGAAAAAAAAAGCGAATACAGCGGTAAATGAAAAGTAAGATAAACTTATACTTTACGATTTAAGACCTTCATAAACAAAATTATGATGCTTTGTTTTAAAAGTAATCTTTTTTATACCTTCTGTGAATATCACATCACTATCTTTATATTGTACTGTTATGTTCTTGACAGCAGTTGATTCGCAGTCATTACTCCAGATGCACTATCGATCAAATGAACTTAGCATATCCCATGTGTGTTATTCTGGAGATAGAGAAAAAATAAATATTCATCCATCAAGCGAAGTATATACATTACAGTGACGGCAATGAAAGCTTTATCGGCTGCATCGATAATCCAATTACGTTGACAGCATCAGGTCAAGCTGAAAGTTTTGATATTGCAAATTGGAGCCGATGTAATATACTCAAAATGCCTCTTTGAGATTATAAAGATTATTTTACAATTTGTTAACTGTTGTTATTGCAAACAAAGTAAGAAGGAATAAAAAAATAAATTTGTTTATTTTTGTGTGCACTGTTAGTTGTCCACGTATTAGTTTACATATAAGCACTCTTAAATATATATATATATATATATATATATATATATATATATATATATATATATATATATATATATATATATATATATATATATATATATATATATATATATATATATATATTTAAGAGTGTGTATGTGCAAATTAATAAGTGGACAACTAGCAGTGCACAAGAAAAATAAACATTTTTTTTTTATTCCATCTTACTTTGTTTACAACAGCAAAATTCAACAAACTGTAGAATAATCTTTACAAGATAATGACTGATAAAAAAAGTACATAGTTTACTGAAAAGAGAACTTCAAAACCTATAAATAAAATTTTTTTATATTACTCTATAGACAGATTTGATTCTTTTCCTTTTCTGATTGAACGTTGGAATAAATGAATATCCGGGTGTGTATATATATATATATATATATATATATATATATATATATATATATATATATATATATATATATATATATATATATATATATATATATATATATATATATATATATATATATATATATATATATATATATATATATATATATATATATGTTTATAGAAATATATACTAGCTGACGTACCCGGCGTTGCACAGTAAAAATTCAAAGCGTAGAGCACACCCGGATATTTATTTATCCCAACCTTCTATCAGACAGGAAAAGGAATGAAATCTATTTGCAGAGTAATATCAAAGAATTTTTTTTATAGGTTATGAAACTGTCACATTCACTGAAAGATGATAACTAGAAGACTTGCAAGGCAACCTTCCCTTAAATAAAGACTTTCCTATTATTTTTACAAATTTCCAGAAGGCTCTACAGACAGTGAGTTATATTCGTTTCCAAAAATTTTCAGAACGTTATACAGAGTTCTATCCATTCTATTCGACTAAACTTGGGCTACAACGGTATTTGGAATATCACTATTCACCTCAGCGACCCCCAAAACTATGGATTCGACGCTAACCTCGGTCATTTTGCAAATGTTATTTTTCACCTCTTCTCACCTCCCATTCCTATCAGTGCGGAAATTGGACTTAAAGGGCATCTGGAGTGTCACTATTCATCTCAGTGGCCTTGAAAACTATTGATTAGACACCAATATCTGTCGTTTTCACCCCCACCCTCTTTGTGCTAGTGATGTCTTAAACCCCAACATTCTTTTCAGATACTAAGTCATCTGCATACTAAGTTTGGTTAAAATTGCTCCATACTTCTCAGAGTTATGCTGGAACATACACACATACATGCATAAATCCATTTTAGTTTTCTGTAAAAGTAAACTATTGTGCTGGCTTTGTCTGTACATCCGCACTTGTTTCTGTACGCACTTTTTAAGTCTGCACTTTTCTGTCCGCCTTCAGATCTTAAAAACTACCGAGGCTAGAGGGCTGCAAATTGGTATGTTGATCATCCACCCTCCAATCACCAAACATACCAAATTGCAGCCTTCTAGCACCAGTATTATTTTGAATTTTATTTAAGGTTAAAGTTAGCCATGACCATGCTTCTGACAACAATATAGGATAGGCCACCTTCGGACCATGGTTAAATTTTCATGGGACGTGGCTCATACAGAATTATACCGAGACCAACGAAACTAGATGACCACCCCAGCGCTGCATGGGAAAACTCTGAATGACAACTGATAAACTCTCTCTCTCTATCCCCAATTCTCCCTTACTCTTTCCCTCTTTCTCCTCCTTAACACCCCCTCTACTCTGTCCCTCACTTCCTCTCCCTCTCTCTCTCTCTCTCTCTCTCTCTCTCTCTCTCTCTCTCTCCAAGTCTTCCTCACTCTTTCCCTCTCTCTCCTCCCTAACACCCCAGCAACTCTTTCTCTCACACTCTCCCTGTCCTATTAAGATAGTTGCTTCAATTACATTGCCCAGCATTTTTCATATTTTATATTTCACCCCTTCTCACCCCCCCATCCTATTTGGGCTGAACTTGTACTTAAAGGGCATTGGGTGTGTAACTATTCATCTAAGTGATATCAAAAACTATGGATTAGACACTAATATCTGTCATTTTAAACATTCTATTTTCACTACTTCTCACTCCCTCTTCCTATTGGAGATGAACTTGGACTTAAAGGGCACCAGGAGTGTCACTATTCATCTCAGCGACCTCAAAAACTATGGATTAGACACTAATATCTGTTGTTTTCGGTTATTTTTACATGTCACCCCCTTCCCACCACCACCCCCTTTGGTGTTAGTGATGTCTTACCCCACAGTATTCATAAGTATACCAAAATGAGGTATGATAAACCTGTGAAGTTTATTTAGTTAATAAGTGTACAAGTAGAACCAGCCTTTTGGTGCAAGTGAAGTCTTCCCCCACAGTATTCTTTTCCATATAGTAAGTCATATGTATATCAGATTTCGTTGAAATTGCTCCATGCACTTCAGAGTTATGCTGAAGATCCACACATGTCCATTTATAGATCTATATCTATATGTGTATCCATCTAGCTAACTATATATATATATATATATATATATATATATATATATATATATATATATATATATATATATATATATATATGTATATATATATTATATATTTATATATATATATATATATATATATATATATATATATATATATATATATATATATATATATATATATGTATATATATATATATGTATATATATATATATATATATATATATATATATATATATATATATATATATATATTTATATATATATATATATATATATATATATATATATATATATATATATATATATATATATATATATATATATATATATATATATATATATATATATATATATATATATATATATTGGTGTGAAAGGAGGCTATTCCTCAGCAAAATAGCAAGAAGGCACTAAAGCAGACAGCTTGATAGATGGTTTTCCTTTATTCATCACGGCCTATGTTTCGAGATCCTTTTCTCATCAATTTAAGAACCCAAGAACTATTGGCGGTATGTTTCTTCACAAAGAAAAACTGCCCCCTTTAATGCAGTCCGATGTTTTTTATTTATTTACTTGCTGTCAATGCCATTGTCAGACATACGTGGGAAACACACGCCGACTGCTTAAGGTCAGATGTGACGCATATTGGCGTCAGCTTTCGCACTGGGTGCAAGTTGTCTAATCCCGAAACATCAAATATTAGAAACCACATAAAACTATGCAAAAGTAAAATAAACTATAATGATTTTAAGATTATACTAACCAGTCAACACGAACACCACATCCCTATTCTTGAATCGTTAGCGAGCAAGAAGCTTGTTCCCTCTTTGAACAA
>NC_089783.1:9644281-9646781 GCF_040412425.1 Macrobrachium rosenbergii | reverse complement strand
TCTAAATTCTTCCACTGTTCCCATCGTGGAAAGCAAGACAAATGTGTAGAATTATCACTTCTTGTTTTAATCCTACATTTATACTAAACTTGCTATTCTCACATCTTCACATCCAAACAAAACGTCCTTCTTATTTAATCAATCTTTCTGTTATGATTTCCATAATCTAAACCATTGCATAATCAGGGATACTGGATAATGTTACGCTAATGAAATTTATACAGTAACCTCCCTTACCTATCAACTCCAACACTACCCATTAAGCCTTAGTCTCATTCAGGCATAAACTGCACGCTGGTCAGCCTTTCAGTCTCAGATACCGTTATATCAGCTCCAGGTGTGTTTCCTCAGCAAATTAAATGCCCCCTTGATATTCTCGAATAACGCTTCTGAAAGCATTTTCAAACCTTCGTACTGACCCTCTCGCTTCGCTTCTACATTATTTAACAGTTTTTGAGGACCCATATTTCACATTTTTAGTGAGCATCTCTCCAATAGCATCTCTTATTTACATTTACAAGTTTTACCACATTTACTTCATCAAGAACCACCGCTATTTGCTCATAAATGACTCGTATAGATTCACTCCTGAATCTTCATAATTTCTCTTCATTTTCTGTCTGATTTCTTGAATGTGCCTTTTTACCTTGAAAATACCCTCCATTTTAACTTGCAAATGCACCTCAACAAATAATTTTTTTCCTTTTAATAAAAATTTACTTTTTTTTTTTCTTCGTACAGATCTATGCAGCAAATTTACTCTATAGATTCGACCTACTCATTCTTGATTTGGGCATCCTTATCTTAAATATTTCATTTATTTCCTTGGATTTCTACTTAAAAACCTCTGTGGGTATGATGCTTGCCCCACCAGTAGGGGATCGTTGGAAGATCTAGAACTTTTAATCTAGTTGGTCAAAATTGGAGCGAAGAAGGACATGGTCTAGCTGCTTCCACGTTGAGAACCAAAAGAAAAAATGTACATATTCACACACACACACACACACACACACACGCATATATATATATATATATATATATATATATATATATATATATATATATATATATATATATATATACATATATATACATATATATATATATATATATATATATATATATATATATATATATATATATATATATATATATATATATATATATATATATATATATATATATATATATATATATTTCTACAGAACCGTCCTATATGGTTCTCTCAGGTTCTTTACAAAATTTGACAGGAAGTCCAATAAAAATCAAGGAGGAGGGAGCAAAACAAACCACTAAAATACCTGTACCTTAAAACTAGTTCATTAATATTACGTTCTGTACATATTTACGGGTGAGTTCGGGGTTTAGCATAAATCATAATAAAAATGAAAGAAACAGCAGCAGCAAAAATAATTAAACAAATCAATAATCATCAAAACATTAACGCTAACTTTCGTATAATAATGACAAAAATAACCTGAGTCATACACTAGCTCAACACATCAGAAATAGTGACATCAAAATAACCTGAGCCGTACACTTGCTCAACACACCATAAGTAATGACATCAAAATAACTTGAGCAATACACTTGCTCAACAATGTCATATAAAAATAATAATATAACCATTATAATCACAGAGGCAACATAAACAATAACTACATAATCAATCGTAAATAAACAATTCCGTAGCATTCGCACCCTAATTATAACAGCAATCTCAGCTGTCAAAAGGATGAATTATCCAACGAACTCCATGAAGACATTGCAAACCACAGATGGATCAGCAAGAAGAACGTTGAAACAGCCATACTGGTGTCGTGGGGGTGATCTCCGCCGATGACCAAGACTTTAAGCAGTAGATTCCAACAGGTAGCGAAGACCAGCTACTCCAAGGAAAAACTCCATGTTGCCAAAGGCCCAACTGGTACTCTCATACTCGACCTGCAGCCGCCACCAGGTAACCAATACCTGCTGCTGTCGGGACCTTGACTTGCTGCTGTAATAAACCCAATTGGTGGTGATAAAAGTCAAACGACAGACGTCGCCTCGCCTCGCCACAGATACAAACGGGAGGGCAGGTAAACAATAAAATAGATTATACAAGGTTGTTCCATTTCAAACATTACAAACAATCGTAAAACCTTACAATATATACAATATATGTATATATATATATATATATATATATATATATATATATATATATATATATATATATATATATACATACATACATACATACATATATACAGTATGTGTGTGTGTATGTATAATTTAAAAAATAGTAAGTACTTATTCAATTTCTCTATTATTTTTTGTCGTTATTTTACCTGCTTGAACTCACTTTTCTTCTATATCAGTTTCGATGGAAATAAATAGATAATTAGAAATTTATATCATGTAGACAATATGTCTTACTGATGTTCGACCCTTGGCACTAGGTCAGGTAAGTAAGGCAGTAAAGCAGGACCTGGTAACCTGGTCTATGTTAGTAAGA
>NC_089783.1:9609281-9641781 GCF_040412425.1 Macrobrachium rosenbergii | reverse complement strand
TAAAGTCTTTTGTAAAGATATGTATATGTTAAAGTTTTATCGAATGTATAGGGCTTATAGCTGGAATGAAGGTTTCAATTCAGTTCAATTCAGTTCAGTTCAATTTTTCTCACAAGTAGTGAATGATTGATTCTTCAAGCATACGATCTTATAATTTAGAGCAAATGGACAAGTCAGTGAGATCATTCATCTCTGTCATTGTTAATTATATAATCGCATAAAAACAAGAAAAGATTGTATAATGGATTCTGAAAGCCGTATAGCACAGGCCTATGTAAAAGTGAGAAAATTACAACAAGACCTGGAGGGTTTACTTTCATTGTATAATAATAGAGGAAAGACTCATTAGTGTTCCAACTTCACTTCAAGTGGAAATGGGCTCTTCTTACCTCAAGGAGTCAATGTTTTCTAAGGGAAATAGATAATTTTTCATTACAATACTATTAATTCACCCATAAAGATTTCTTTTCTATTTTCACAGAAAAAGAAGTTATACAAGTTAAACAAGATTTAGCCTGGTTTAGGATTGTCTTTATTTTTTTCACTCCATTGTCTATTGTTTTCCTGTTGTTCCTCATAATAGGTTCTGCTGCCTCCTTCCCTGTTCTTCTGCATTCTCTATACTTTTAAATAGTTACAGTTCCAAAATAACTCCCCTAGGGCAGTCATCATATATTTAGTTCCGATGTCTAACATCCAACAAACGAAGTACAGTTTTATCTTCCCATGCCTTCCTTATAAAACAACTGAGGTCATCCTCCCTCCTTGTTATACCCTTCATCTGTATTCCTCCTAATATGAAACCTTCTGCGTTCTCCCCCATATTCAACGCCTTCGTCCTCTGATCTATAATTACAAAGGTATCTTCCTTCTTCCTCATGAAAGCTTCCCTTGGTATTTGAGTTGGGTTCTAGCACCACTCAAGATGAGTCAAGTTGTTTGAGATTTTGTGCATCCTTAGAAAAGATTATGTTTTCGCTCTTGTATTTCCGACGCAGGATGTCCCTTAATGACGGCGCTTTCTTCCGAAAGATTATCTTTATGTCTGATATGAAAGATATGAATGTGAAGAGAAGGTTAAAGAACACTTATAATACTCCCCCTTTCCTCCATACCATGGAAGCTTAAAATAAAAAAAAAAACGGAGGCATGATCTGGTAATAGCTTTGTTTAAAGAAGAATTAGACTTAACAATAAAGGTATCTCTCCTCTTCCTGAATCTGTTGAATGCATATCCTTGGTTCATATTGTTTTGGTTTTATTAGAGGAAAATTAAGCCTGACCGGCTATTTATTTCCTATGTGGGTGGTTGATTATAAAATGGACTTAGTGTTTCAGCAGACGTAAAAAATGATGGAAAATTTTACTTGCAGTGCTTACCTGTCAAGTGACACTAAGTATTCCACTTATCATTTACAGAGTTTGATTATCATTGGAGCTTACTTAATTAAATGGAAAAAGTGTAGCTTCTTCTGAATGGCATAAGAACATGTAGAAGTGAAAAACTTGGACGAAGAGAATAATGAAGTTGTAAAGAAGAGGCAGCACTATGAATCACTCATAAAAGATTTTTCATACGTAATGCCTTCATTTGCATGAGATCTTTCAGTTTAAAAGGCAATTTCCATGCAAAAGGACTTGGGTTTGTGCAGGACTCTCGTATTTATGCAATTCTATGTAAGAGACCCTACATAAAGAAGTCGTTCTTACATGAGGAGATTTTTATGGGAGGAGGTCACTCATGGCTAATGGACCCTTCATAGTAACACCGAATAGATTTGTCCGAAATTTATCGTTTTCACTGGATCTCAGTTCTTATATGTCAGGAGGGCAAAGAGCATGACATCAAAAACCATCAGAAACGCAAGTTTATAAGTGGCGTGCTTTTAACAACGTATTGCTAAAGCCTGCAGTTTTGGGACAAAACCCAGCCCTGAATTCGCAGATGCGAAGAGCGAGTATATCTAAAGCTTCTGAACTTCTTCTATTGTGGGAATAATTGCCAACAGATTCACCTGACAGCATTTAACCAACTGTGAGTCATTGCATAAAATCTTCAGAGCTATTATAAATTCAGTTGATAGGACTTGATGCATTTTTCATAATTTTTTGTGAGCTCTGATTTTAAGATGTCAAAAAAAAAAGGAAATTTTATTTGATTCCATTTCACAGCTCATTGCAATCGCTTCTGTTCGAGTCTCATAAAACGTCAGTTTCTACCACTATTTCGAAAATAGACAGAGAATTCTTAACCAAACTGAGCTTTAATATTCTTAGATAGGAATTTTTGTGGAAATATTAGAACTGAGAGAAATAACTAACGCTGTGGATGAAGCGTTCAATTCGAATCTCCCTAATGATTGAGTTAGCTGCCCATAACGAAAAGCGAGTTTTTCTTATTTTTTTTTTAATGATGAATTCAAGATCTTCTCTTATTTTAGATACTCATTTGGAAACTAATTTTAAGTCTTTTGTGATGTTTTACATAGTTCTAATAAATGCTCAAGTTGCAGTGGTACGAGAAATACTAACATAACATCGTTCCCTCGGACTGACTTTAGTGTTGTACTAGTTTTGAATTCATGTCTCGATCAAATACCAAAATGCTATTATGTAAAATGAATAAAGAGTCTAAAAGCTAAAAACTACAATAGAAAAAGTGTTTTTATCTGTTGGGGGTAAGGCAAAGTTACATCACAAAAGTATAGATGAGCCTAAGAATCACCACCAGGTGAATGTGCGTTGACATTGTTATTGCTTGTGTATGCTAAACGAAAAGTTAAAGGGATACAACAAAGGCGCATCGTGTTTAATAAAGTTAATTAAAAACATCTAAATACGGGTTACTTTACGAGACGAAAACACGTGTTTTGAGAAGATTTCTCAACTTCAGAAATAAAAAAAAAAAAAAAAAAAAGAGGTTATCTTGATGTTTTGCTGTCATTTGATCCAAGAGAATGTAAAAGAAAAGTTATTTTGATTTTCTGTAAGAAAGCAGCAGAAAGGCAAAAAGAAACAGATTCCGTAGGAAGTTAATGGCTTTTCGTTTTTTTGCACACCTGGTGGCGCCTTCCTTTCTCTGAACAATTGAAAACAGGACCCGAGTCCTATGTCGTCTCTGACGGATTTTCCAATTTCATTTTATGATATGTAAGACTGAGAAACAGTAGAGGTAAAAACAAAAGACGAATGAGAAGAGGAAACAAAACAACAAATTAATAAGACGAAGACGTAGAAGCGAGGAATTTCCGATTTCCTTTGATAACTGCCAAGTAATTTCCTGTCTGGAGAAAACCGTGGTTCTGACACTTCGCTGGATAGCATATCCACAACTTCAATTTGATCATTTCTCTCCCTGTAGAGAGAGAGAGAGAGAGAGAGAGAGAGAGAGAGAGAGAGAGAGAGAGAAAATTCATTGATAACGTAAATTTTAGAGCTGGTAGAGACGATGATTTCATATCTAATATTTCACTACTTTCTTATTTAGTTTCCGGCCAGAAAATATTAAATGACGTGAACATATCCGACGTGATCGCCTATGGAAATATGTTCCTGAGACTTAGACATTTTCGAGAAGTTTAAATTTAGTATCATTATCTGAAGTCGGTTTTCATTAAAATTTCTCCTTAATTAATGATAATATGTTAAATATTAATGTATTTATCTTCACTCCCTTTGGTGTGTTCATTAATATACCTGAAAATATTTCTTACTTCATGTTTCGTTTTTATGCTTTTGGTTGATAATAAAAAATAATAAAAAATATTAATAACTGCCTACGGAATCTGTTTCTCTTTTGCCTCTTGTTGATTGAAGAAAACTAAATGTTCATCTATCTGTGCGCTATAAATTATGATCTTCTGGATGATCATTTATATGGAAAGTTCACCATTTCTGAACAATGTTTAAAATACAAAGAATGCAATTATATTTTTTTTTAGAATTCGTGTTGCCATAATAATTTTTTTTTTAATTTTTGATAAAAAAAATGCTAAATATGAACACTTCCTATCATAAGAGGAAGGTATCATCTTGGACAGAGAAAAAGAAATCGAATAAAAGAAAAGAACATTTGGTGATAATAGAGATCGTCTGGTACCGCAAGAAAGAAATATATGTCTGTCAAATATACTTTTCAAAGGACGAGTCTTATCTTAGGGAAATATTTAACTTTCCTTCATGAAACAGAGACGAATCATATGAGAGAAAAGTAAGACTTGAATCAGGTGCAATGACCTCGTTCCCAGCCCATTAAAACAACGGGCAATAACGGTCAAAATAACTCTTTCATGAATATGAGAGAGGTATTGATACCTTAACTTTTTTATATACAGAATCTTCATTTCCCTTCTGTAATAGTTACATCATATCACCGTCATCATATTCTCTTATCGTAATTATTATGTTATTGATATTCGTTGATTTGACTTCATTACTACAGATGCATTATCGAGACAGAAAAAATAAAATCTTCAACTATCAAATTAAGTACGCGATAGTGACGGCGATGAAAGCTTAATCGGGTGCAGCTATGTCAGACCAATTACATTAACAACCTTAGGTCACGTTGAAAGTTTTGAAACTGCAAACAGGAGTCAGTGTAATATGGTTGAAGCACCCGGTCGGGAGGATTAGTAGAATTAAAGTGAATATGGTAACAGTTCATATGACTGATATTCTGAGTAATGGAACACTCAAATTTACGTGAAATGGCACAAAAATGAATATGATTTGTTTTAATACTGCGATATTTGAGGTAGTTCAAGAATACTTTTCGTTTTCAGTGAAGTTTTTAGCGATATATTATTGTTTAATTAATAGCTATTGGCCAATCTGCTCTTGAGTTCTGTGTGTCCTCCAATTTTGTCCAGCTAACTGAGGAGCCCATGCATATCTTTGGTAATAGATTATTCTTAATATATTCACAGATGTTTCAGCTACTGTCAAGCCTAGGTCTGTGAATATATAGACAATTGTGATCATTGCGCTATTGAGATGGACACATCTGTCCATCAGTATAATCCTGATGCCACCATTGGTAAAAAGGTCTGACTGAAAACTAGAGCAGATTAGGATCGCATTATTGAAGCTTGTATAGCAATTAATATTTCAGATGTTTTATTAGATCCTGATACCAAAAGGAAGCTGAATGAAATGCTGATGGCTATTTTAATAAGTTATGTCTCTAGAAAGGTCAACAAATTCAGTACAAATGACCAGTCATGGTTTCATGATACATGTAGATGAACCTACCATGACAAACCAAATTCACCACATGGAGACGAAATCGTTCAAATGAAAATTACATTGCTTTTGCTGAATCTCGCTTTGCTGTGAACAGAACTTACTATACAGCCAAAAGAAATTACAATAATTCCTTGAAGAGTAAACTTGAAGGAATTACCCAGCCTCATCTGTGGTGTACCAAATTGGCATCATATACCTTTGGGTCAGGTTTGTCTTCCGTTCCACCACTACTAACAGATGATGGAAGATTGCTTACGGGCCCTAGGGGAAAAGGCTGAACTGCTTCATCGAGCTTTTGAAGCTAAGTAATCAGCTGAGGAGGTCCCTCTCCATGATACTTGTCATCTTGAACCTATCCTTACAAAATTTGCATTGCCCTCTAGGGATGTTAAGAAAAATCTGGATAATCTTGATACCTGGGGTGGAGAAGATCCTGATGGTTTCTTCCTTTTGCTTTTTTTTTTTTTTTAAGTTACTAGTGTGTTGTCTCCCAACATTAGTAGATTCTATAGATTTTTATGTCAATGTAGTATCTTTGTAGTTGAATGCGAACTAATAATACAGTACCTGTTCCAAGAGTGGCATATCTGCAGAACGCAGTGACTACAGGGCGATTTCTATTCTCACCGTGCTCTCCAAAGTTGCTGAAAAAAACTTATTTTTAAGCCACCATATAAGTATGTGGAATCTAAAGGATTGTTAGCTGATAGACAATATGCATATAGAAATCAGTTAGGTACCTACGATGCTCTATCAGGCTTGACCTGCTGTTTACAAGAGAACCTTGATATGGGTTTTAATCGCAGAGTAATTCAAACAGATTTTAGTCCTGCTTTCGATTTAGTAAATCACAAAACACTTATTTATAAACTCCAGAATCTTAGAGTGGGTGGATATGTTTTAGAATTACTCCAGGATTTCCTTACAGGTAAGCAGCAGCAAGTTGCTATTGATGGGATCTTGAGTGAACCAAGACCTATTGTGTCCGAAGTTCCACAAGGCAGTGTTGTTGGTCCAATTTTATTTTTAGTGTTTACAAGTGATATGGTTGTTGGTCTTTTTACAGGAAGGACTTAATCCTCGCTCATAAAATGGCAAACCCCATGCAAACATAGTGAAGATGGCTGCCCACATAGCATAATCCTCTCCTTGTACACCCTTGTGTCCCTCCCTTCCGCCGCCAGAATGCTTTTTTGTTCTAGTTAGTCGAGAATGGGAGGTCCACTGCAAAGACTGGAAGAACTATCCAGGACAGTGGCCATATTGGGCCCTAAGGTGATCCAGCCTCAGAGACCAGCTGCAAGAGACCATATTCGCTCTCTGTTCTGTTCTGGCCTCTGCTGAGAGCGGATGCACAAATTCACCATTCGTATAAATATCCACAGGACCACCATCTTGGCTCCAGCCACATACCCAGTTCAGGATAGTCCTACCTGATCATTTCTTTGGGACTCCTATGGTAAACCTAAGATGAACTCGAGTATTTTGGTGGCCTGTTTTTCCTCCTACTGAAGTATTTCTTGACTTCTGTTAACAAAACCCCTAGAAATAACTCCCGTGATTCACCATGTGCACTTCTCTCTCTCCAGTCATCTCTATAAATCCCCTTTTCCTAGTCAACCCTTTTCCAAGCCACTGCCACCCTCTGTTTGCATGTTTAGTTAATTTCCAGCTTAGAGAAAGTGATATCAAAGTGTCTTTTGACTGGCTGTGCCATCCACATGCCTGCTCAAGCGGTTAGAGTAATCTCCAAGCATTCGGACATGATATTGTAGTGAGTTGCGATAGATCAATGATATATTGTTATGGCCTTAATGCATGCTGTTCCTATAGCTAATTTGACACCTCTCTCTTTCAGATGGATGCCTTTATTGTGTGTGACATAGGACAACTCTCAACTCACTTTCATTCATCTCTGGAAACCTTCATTTGAGACAGAACAAAGGAATTTCATCTTTTACAGCTCTATTCAATGATGACATCACAATATCTATTATTATTCACATGTGCCCGGGGTTATAGTTAATTTGTGAGCTGATGTTATTTGTTAAGCAAACGTTGTTAATTGTTAATTGAGTGTAATTACACCTTGCAGTAACTTGACTAAAAAGAGTAACCAAGGTAAGTATTCATCTTCTTTCCATTCCTCAAGTTTTTTATTTGTTTTACTGTCAGCCATTTTATAGCACTCTATTGTATGGCCAAGGCTGGTAAGTAACGCTGGCGACCTAGTCAATGATCAAGAATTAATTAACATAGAAATTCCCCAAGTAAAATCACGTATGTAAACGAAGTGTAATACATGAGCTGAGATTCCGAGTCACGTGTGATAAGCACCCTTAAAATCTGTGCTGTCCTAACTAGCAGATAAAGTATTGATTTTCTCCAGTAGGTTAGCAAACCTTAGCACTTCATAACGATAAGAATTTTAAAGATTTTGCACTTATTTACAGTGTTTAAGGTGTTCTTTTTGCAATTAATGCCTGCTCTACTTTGATTTGTAAAGTAAAATACATCCGACCATGCAATTTAGGAAAGTTAGCCCATTTTAGTCAAACATGTGTTCATGTAAACAAAGGGCAAGCCTATTTTAGCCTGGCCTTCAGTCAGTAACACCAAAGCTAAGACTAGATATTTTGTGCCCAAGCCCTAGCCAATTTCAGCAAGGAAAATGGCAGAATTTCACAGAGCCACGTGTTTTATGTGTTGCTACATAGTTAGGTTGCCTGCACATGCTATAATTTTAGATAGGACACATGCAAGCAAAGTTTGTGATTATTGCTAAGGAGTAGTGTTTGGACAAGTGTTATCTTATAAAACATAAACTTGAATCATAACAACCAGTAATTTGGCTTAAGAAGGCAAATTTCCTCAGTGATAGGAGTTAGGGAAAATAAATTTATGCATGCTATTTATATTTTGCTTTCAATTTAAGTGGGATAGGCATATACAAATTGGCTAAGGAATGTTTATTGATGTATTATAGCAGAATCGTTAGTCTGAGAGAGAGAGAGAGAGAGAGAGAGAGAGAGAGAGAGAGAGAGAGAGAGAGAGAGAGAGAGAGAGAGAGGTTTCATATTCTTAAATCTTATCTAGGTTGTTAACCATTTAATTTTTACAAAACCAAGCAAGATTATTTAGCCCAACCAAGGGAAATAGGCGTTATATTGATTTCATATCCCAATAAGCAGTCCTAAACAGAATTTCATGTTCTAAGACTAATTGCTAGCCTACCCCTGTGTTGCTAACAAACCCTTAATTATTGCCAGTAGAGAGCTGAATCTCTCTTAGCCTATGTAGTTGTGCTTCCTGTACACCATATGTAGCCACTAGGGAATTTATGTTTATTAACTTAGCTTAGGTTGGTCGTATCTAGCACCTAGTGCATTTATGTCTATTTAGCCTAGCTTAGGTTGGTCCCAGCAAGCCCCTAAGGCATTTATGTCTATTTATCTAGCCTACGTTGGTCCCAGCTAACCCCTAGTGCGTTTATATTTATTTACCTAACCTAGGTTGGTCCTAGTTAGCCCATAGTGGGTTTATGTCTATTTATCTAGCCAAAGGTGGTCCCAGCTAGCCACTAGTGCAGTTATTGTAGCCCCTGTTGGTTGCACCCCTGCGCCCATAGCTGTCCACCAATGCATTTATATTTACCTTTTTATGTACCTAGACTATGTCATTTGCACTTTATGTGCACCCTAGCCAGTGACTAGTACGTTTGCCTGTGCCAATCCACTTTATGTGTAGATGTGCTGCACATTTTTGTGCCACCTGCACCAGCATGCCAATACCATGGAGTGCCACATACTTAGTTCCTTGGAACAACTTTGCATAACAGTGCCAGTGTTACCTTTATTACAAGGAAATTTCCATCCCAGTGTAGCCTATCAAGGTACACTGCCATTTACAGTCACCTCAGAGGTTCTCTCCATTTTACAAGTGTAGCCTTATTTTACGTACATTCTGCTTAGTTCAGAGAGTATATTCTATTTCCGTTCAATTCCTCATGTGGCCATCTTAAGATTTTGAACATTTCTGGGGAAGTCAGACACCACTCCAAACACTAGCAACATAACAGCCAGGTATTACAAAACATTCATTGACATAGGGAAGGGTATGGCCCTGAAGGGGATAAAGCTGACCCAATGCTCCAAGAGCAGGTTGCTGCCCCTAGGAAGGAGAGACAAGAAATGGAAGAAAGCTAGCGCCAAGAGAAAGAAAGGGAGCGTCAAGAGAGAAAAGAAAAGGAAGAAAGGGAGCATCAAGAGAATGAAAGGGAGTGTAAAGAGGCAGAAAAGCAGTGACAGCATGAACTAGCTCTAAGGGAAAAAGAAGTATCCTTGAAGGAGAAGGAACTCAAGCTCAAGAAATTAAAGCAGGACAGTGCCATGGCACTGGCCCAACATTGAGCCACTAATCCATCCATGACCTCCTCTCATTCCTTTACATCAAACATAAACAGCCTCATCCCTCCCTGGAATGACTCCGGGCCAGAGGAGTGGCTATAGCACATTGAAACTCTCTTCAGTGAATACAAGCCTACCAATACTGAGAAGGCCACGATCCTAGCGAAACACATAGGCAGCAAGGGATGGGATGCCCTCAACTCGCTGGATTGATTAATTGTGGGTTATCTGGCGTCACAACTACCAGGGTCACCGACGCCGTCAACTCACTGGAGAATGGCAACTGAGGAGACTCTGAGGCAGTCAGGAAGACCGTTGAAACATCATATGAAATTATGCCCACGCGTTGGAGACAAAGATGGTGAAGTTTTCTGAAGGAGATCGGCCAAACTTAGTCCGACTGTCGCTACAAAAAGTCTCGCACCTTGCAGCAGCGGATCAACACCTAGTAGTGCGAGGAGTTCAATGACTTCCTCCATTATGCACCCGGCCCCTTGGCTCTATACATTAACAAGAAACAGCCAAGATTATTCAGTGACTGCTGCTGCCTGGCTGATGATTACAAGATGTACCACCCATCCTCCATAACCTCCCTTAAGCACATATTCTCTCCAGACCCCATTGCCTGGTCTGTCCGACCAAAGAATGGGCACCTCTCAATTCCCTCTGTATATACTTGTTGCAAGAAAAAAGGGTATGTGGTAGCCCAGTGTAAAGCTAAAGCGGGAGCCATATCAAAGCCCCCCTCTAACCAGAACTCCCAGTCTACCCAGACCATAACCACTACTCGTAGAAATTATAGCAAGATTTATTGTCACACTCGTAAGCAGTACGGGCATTCCTCAAATTTCAAGGATTGTCCTGGATGGATATCTGCCATTGTCCTTGCTCTGGCAGCCACTCATCCATCCTCATTAGGACCCCCAGATGAAAGGCCTATTTTTGTTGCACCTCCTCAAGGTTGTTATCGCTATCAGCAGGTCTCTGCATTTAGAGACACTGGCACTCAAATCTCCCTTATAAGGTGATACAAGGTACCCAGTGGGGCCATCATTGAAGATAACAAGCCTGTAAGCATTATAGGCTGGCACTCTCAATGGTCTAATTGAGGATCACTCGACCCCGCAAAAGCAGGATCTGTACGTTGGGGGTAGCTACTAAGATCCCTGGAGACTATGGCCTCCTAGGAAAGGATCTCTCTCCTGAGTCCCTTCCTGGGTCTTCTATGCGTTCTGCCCCTTCCGAGTCTCTGTCAGGTGCTTATGATCACTCCAGCCCTGCCGTTGAGCCATGGCCAGTGCCTGTGCCTGGCTGGCGTACTGGTCATTGAGCCCGCACCAGAGCCAGATCCTAGTTCCTTGCAAAATGTACCCACTTGAACATCCGGCACTCTGGGCCCCGAGGCCACTGACATCTCTTCTCCAAATCCTGTGCCTGAGCCTGCCTCAGTGCCAGTGCCAGCACACACTGCTGATCTCCCATCAGGAGACCCCAATCCGGAACCCCCTCTTGTCTACCGGTCCTCTAAGAGTGTCCGGCTGAGAGCCAGCCCAAGGATTAGTAGGGTCTTTTCTGGATTCTCTCAGCGGAAGCTCGTCCCCTGGCGCAGCCTCACAACCCATGTCTGAGTTAATCCTTGTAACCTGCAAGCCTCTCGCACATACAAGCACCTCTTCTTCTTCACAGCTGGTCAGTAATGGGGAAGCCATGCCTCAAAAACCAGCAGAACTAGTTGGAACCACTGCTACCCAGGTTGACACAGCAGCCCAGAGAGTGGCCAACTCAGGGCCTGTTTCACCAGTTGTCGTAACACCTGCAGTCAATCCAGGTATAGGTCCTGAAGGTAGTTGAATTGCAAGCACAAACCTGGCCCAGGGGTCTTTTCAGCCTCCTCTGGAGCTGCATGCCCTAAAGGGCAGAAGAAATCAAGAAGAGGAGTAAGGGACATAGAAGGTCGATGCAGTCAACAGAACCGCCAAGCTCTCATGGCACTCGTGTCCTATATACACACATGCAGTGCCTTATTTCAGAAGAGCAATCCTGGCACCTTGCCCAGAGAAGGATGCCTAGGTTGTCTCCTGACCTGTAGCCACTGAGATAGCTGAGGACACATCCTAGCTCCATGTGTATTTTGTTGCATTCCAGCATGCGCATGTTTGAAGTAGTTTATATGCCTTATTCTTATCATTACTAAATTTTGGGATGCAGCTCAGCATTCCCACTTATATTTAACATGTTCATTTATCTTAGGGATATATCA
Source organism: Macrobrachium rosenbergii (assembly GCF_040412425.1). NCBI lineage: Eukaryota > Metazoa > Arthropoda > Malacostraca > Decapoda > Palaemonidae > Macrobrachium > Macrobrachium rosenbergii. The sequence continues at coordinate 9,629,868 of NC_089783.1, read as the reverse complement.
TTTGCATGTGAGCAAGTTTGTCACTTTGATAGTGCTGCGTTAGCTTGAGTCTGTGTGGAGTTCAGTAGTTAAGTTGTGTGACCTTTGCGTTGAGTTAACTTAATATTCATGCTTTAAAATTTATCCCACAGATAGTATTTCATTTCATTTAAATAAGGGCAGGCACATGTTCTTAGACTTACATAATTTTATTTTACTTTATGTACTTAGATGACCAAGCAGCCAAACCACCCCTTAATTTAGAGTAAATTACATTCGCTCAGGTTAATCCTGTTCTTGCAGACCTTCCATCCTGTTAAGGACAAAATGTCTACTAAAAGGAGGGACTATTTTACCGGAGGGCTTAACCCTCGCTGAAAAAATGGCTTCCCCCATGTAAACATAGTGCAAATGGCAGCCCACACAGCATAATCCTCTCCTTGTGTCCCCCTGTATCCCTCCATTCTGCCGCAATAATGCTTTTTGTTCTAAGTACCTAAGAAAGGGAGAGCCACCCCAAGGATTGAAAGAAGAACTACCCAGAACAGCGGCCATATTGGGCCCTAAGGTGATCCGGCCTCAGAGGCTGGCCGCAAGAGACAAGATTCGCTCTCAGTTCTGTTCTGGCCTCTGTCAAGAGTGGATATGCAAATTCACCACTCATGTATCTCCACAGGACAGCCATCTTGGCTCCAGCCACGTGCCTCAGTTCAGGATAACCCTACCAATCATTTTTTCGGGACCCCTGCAGTAAGCATAAGACAAACCCAAGTATTTTTCCGGCCTGTATTTCCTCCTACTGAAGTATTTAGTGACTTTTGTTAACGAAACCCCCTCCAAATAGCTCCTGTGATTCATCACATGTGCTTCTCTCTCTCCAGTCATCTCTGTAAGTCCCCTTTCCCCAGTTGACCCTTTTCCAAGCCATTGCCACCCATTGTTTGCATGTTAAAAATTTCCAGCTCAGAGAAAGTGATATCAAAGTGTCTTTTGACTGGCTGTGCCATCCACATGCCCGCTCGAGTGGTTAGGGCAATCTATAGGCATTCAGACACAATATTGCAGTGAGTTAGGATAGATTGGTGACATACCGTTAGGGTTATGATGCATGCTATTCCTGTAGTTAATTTGACACCTCTTTCTCTCAGAGCAATGCCTTTATCGTGTGTAACATAGAACAGCTCTCAGCTTACTTTCATTTGTTCCTGGAAGCCTCCATTTGCGACGGAACAAAGGAATTTCATCTTTTACAGCACCGTTCAATGATTACATCATAATATCTATTATTATTCACGTGTGCCCGTGGTTATAATTAATATGTGATCTAATGTTATTTGCTAAGTAAATGTTGTTAATTGTTAACTGAGTATAATTACACCTTGCAGTAATTTGACTAAAAAGAGCAATTAAGGTTAGTATTCGCCTTATTTCCATTCCTCTCAGTTTGCATTTGTTTTACTGTCAGCCATTTTATAGCACTCCGTTGTATGGTCACGGCTGGTAAGTAACAGTCTGGAAAACAAGACTGTTCACAATGCCGATGATGCAACACTTGTAGATGTACTGTACAGTAGTAAAGTCTCCACTTATGAGAAATGAATCTGCCCTCAGCCTAAATCGAGACATGGACCGGATCAGTGAATGGTGCAGTAGCTGGGGTATGAGGCTGAACTTCAGTAAAACGAAAACACTATTGATTAGTAGATCTCGTACAGAATTTCCATCCCATCCTTCCTTTCGGGTGGATGGGACTTTGTTGTACGAGTTTGAAGCTTATCTATTTTAGGTGTAACTTTTCACTCACATCTTATTTTTGAGAAGAACTAATGAAAGTTTCAGCAAATGCCGCACGAAAATTAGGTATTTTTTATAAGGCCTCATATATTTATTACAGTGATAAAATCAGTGAGACCCGTTTTAGGTAATTTGTGCTTCCTTTACTAGAATACTGTTCTTCAGTGTAGATGTCTGCTTCTGCCAGAGATTTATCTCTTTTAGATAGAATGGTTAGTGGTGGTAAGTTTCTGTTTCCTAATATTAGCAGTTACGACTTAGATCTTCGACAGATGGTCTCTTGTTTGTCACTTTTTTCCTAAGTTGCATTGTTATAGAGATCTTTCACATTCACAATTGATCCTTAATCCCCTTTTCCTGCCGAGAGGAACCAGATTTGCTAAACAGCAGCAACCCATGTCACGGAGCCTAGTTTTTGCAACGAAAGTGATAATCTAGCAATATTAGTATTTATGGGATCTTTGCAATTATTAATGCAATAAAAATACTTTTACCCATTCTTACGGACAAGTTGTGCAAGACATAGAGCATAACCCAAGGGTAGTCTTGTCAGTTGGGTACTTCAGTAAGCTTATTCAAAAGTAGCCATTCAGGGATGTAATCTTACAGGGAAAGGAAAGGAGTAGTACAAAAGTAGTGACTTTTCTCTTTACGCATAAAGAAACTAATCAACCCAGTCCTGGATCTGCTTCAAATACTCGACTTTCTTTTATTCACTTTTATTTCTTCGTCGCAAAATGTGCAGGGAGGCCTCCCATTTTTCGCTATGTTTGTTCTTGCTTAAAGAAAAAGAACGCGTCTAGCGTGTGCTCATTAGGTGAAAATCTACTCCCCTTGATAAAAGTCAGTAATTTCTGTCGATCTGAACTTGCTCGTCTTAATTCGTGTTTGTATTTTCCTTTTAGATACATTATAATTTTACATTTTCGTGATATACTAAAGAAAATATTTATAGCGAGAATAAACTGTAAAATTAGTTCTGTTTTACTCCGTAGACTTTTTATTTTACATACTTTTTCACTTAATTTTTTAATTTCATAAAATAAAACTTAGTATACATTAGGGCTTTATTAACAGGACCTAGTAATTTACATTCTTCGTCCCTAGAAGATGATAAGTTGTATTCAAATATGTATACAATTCTCTTCATAATCTCTCTTGAAATATGTAAGGATTGACGTTCTGTTACGCTGGGTTTCATATATTTTTTCCCTCTTCTCATAGTGAACTCAGAAGCCAAGTAGCTAAGGTTTCGGTGAATTAATAATGAAAAAAGACTTAGTTAATCATGACCCCTGCCTTTTCTGCCTTGTGACTTGATATACTACAGCATGGAAACGGAAAGGAGATGATATTAATGCCAAATCTTTTAAGTATACAGTTATGGTAAAGGTAAGAATGGGACATCAGGAATTTTGATAAGGAACTTGGGGACTCTTGGCACTGATCCAAAGGGAAGTCAGTGGTTACCATGATGAGAAATATATTCTATGGTATTTGCAAAGTGAAAAACTTGGAAATTATTAACACAGAAATGTTAGTAAAAATTTATTTACAATATTGCAAAACCTGGGGGTTCTGAAGAGGTGTTAAGTAGGGTTAGGGGTATTAATATATTCGATGCAGTTTGAAGACTTTTCTGAAAGTCCACGAGGTCTTGGCATTGCTGTGAATGATTATGATACCTTGTAACAGAAATTCTCCAAGATCCAAGAGATGGTAATATCACATCAATAGAGGTAATTATATTTCATTTTCGCCGAAAGGATATTCTAGAAGTTCCAGTAAACTAGACAGGACCTGTGAATTATCATTAGCATTAATGCTAACATAATTACCGCAAAATAATGAATTTTCTTTTACTACAGATCCCATAAATATTTCTAAAACATTTTTCTACTTTATCTCCGAGATATTTGCCTGCTGCAATGCATTGTATTCCGGCCTTTTTACTTTTTAGAAATCTGTGATAATTAAAGTAGATTCGAAACTATCAAATATTCTGTGGTAATGTTAGAGGGTGTTCGGGTTTTATGGTACGATTCTTTTTAACGGAAAGCTATAGGTTTTTGCTTAATGTTACCTTCGTGTTTAATGTTTATTTATATCAGATCGGAGTCGTTTTTTTTTTTTTTTTTGTCCGCTGAATTCTATAAAATGAATTAAAGGACTGCATATGAACAATTCTGACAAGTCTGGTAATGATAACAGTAATTATTGATAGAGTCTCTTAGATCTTTTTTCATAAAGCTTTTCAAAACCTTTGCCATACTGTGAGGAAGACCTGCTTCACTCAGGGGAATAAAATCGTCACACGAAAAGAGAGTCTAATTGCTTTTGAAGGTCATGTTAGAGAAGAAAACAATTTGCAATTACCATACGCGAAACGCTAAAATCTATTACTTTGTAGTTAGAGTTCGTATCTCTCGTTCTGGCGGCACTTCGATTGTACCAAGCATACTTATTTTCAGGTCCGTTCTGATGTTGGTTTTTATCATTAGTGGATATACACCGGGTTATTTCTCCTGTGGAAAACAGTGTAATTTCTCGTGAATGCACCTTAATAATGACCTAGCGAAAAACACTAGTGAGAGTGAAATATATTGTGGTCATTTACAGTTATTATTATTAATGAAGCCAAATGGAAGGAAAACTAGAGTGAAAGTGAAACGTATTATTGTCATTTATATAATTGTAACAAATGAAGCTAAATGGAAGAAAAACATGAAATTAGCAGTCTAATTAAGAATAAAGTTGATGCATGACTGTTCATCTGTTTTACTTACGTAACATTGTATTATTGTCTGCTGTGACTTTATCTTCAAAGCATTTGATAAAGGTTCGCTTTTTTTCTCTAATATCTCTTTCGCAAAGATTTCCAATATCTTCTGAAAGTCTGACGGGTCCTGTCAATCCTAGTCTCTTTTTTTGAAGAAGTGCGATTGAGGGCAAGGTACGAGGTCTTCCCCGTATCTGAGTTGTTATAGCATGATATGATCTCTGAAGGTTAGTTCTTGCAGAATTGCCCTCATTGCATCTCTCGCTTTGGAGAGAAAGGTAAGGAATAGCGGCCATATTTCCACCTTCCTTTTTTTTGTTATTAGTATCAGCTTCAACAACATGATGTACATAGCCTTTTTTGTTCGTGGTGCCAAGGAGTTTGTCATTCGGACCCTCAAAGGCTATTCAGGTGCAAGCCTAACTAAACGTCAAAAAAGAAGATAATGATGAAAAAATTGTAATGCGGTTTGGAAAGGTTAATCTACTTGTGTAATGGCAATAGAAAGAGTAGAATCTTGCAAGTTTACTTATTCTGGAAACGATTACTTTGCGTATTACCAGCTTTCTCATTACATATCTAGCTCTGATGTCCAATATCCAAATAGTGAAGAATATTTCCACGCTCTCATCCTTCCTCATAAACCGTTGAGCTCCCTTTTATGCCCTTCATCTATTCCCCGTTATATAACGCCTTCCGCATCTTCTTCCCCCTCCCCCACCCCTCTTTATTCAGCGCCTTTGTCTTCTGATCCCTATTTACAAAGATATCTTTCCCCCTTGCAATGAGATCTTTCCTTGGTACTTGAGTTCCGCCCTAGTGCCACTCAAGACGAGTTGAAGGTGTCTGAGATTTTCTAGATCCTGGTAAAGATTCTCTCTGAGCGCTCGTATTTCCGACGGTGTTTTGCATCCGAAAGAACTTCTATTTTCTTTTTTATTTTTCATGTAAAAACATGAGGTGCGACGAGGTCAAAGAATTCTTATGTAACTCTCCCTGGTCCCACTGTTACTGAGGCTGAAATAAGAAAATCCGTCTTGATAGACATGAACTGGTAACACAATTTATGACCGTATCTCTTCTCTCTTCCAACTGTATCAGATGTTTTCTTTTGTTTATATTTTTTTCGCATTTAGTAATATATACGAGTAATTAGGCCTGAAGGGTAATTTTCTATATGGAACCTATTATTCCAATAGGCAGAAAAAATGAAAGAGAAAGCAATGTCACCCATAGAATCACAACGTGTAGCAGAGGAGAACGGAGAACTTAGAAAATAATGGAGAAGTAAATAAATAAATATTAAAAAAAAACACCAATATCATTAAGGCCTCGTAAATTTTCTTCATACGTTTAGCCTTTCATATTTTCGAAGCATTGCAATTTAAAAAGAACATTTCGCATGAGAGACATTGTATTTGTTGAAGCTTTTTGGTTTTAGTCATTTTAATGTAAGACACTTTGCATAAAAGCAGAGTCTACCTTACGTAGGATCTTTCATGGGGATGAGGTTATTCATAGTTAACAGACCCCTTCATAATAACACCGAATATATTTTTGTCAGAAATTCGTCGTTTTCTCTGGATCTCGGATCTTGTATCCACCTTCCCTTCAGGCAGTTAAAGAACGCCGCACTGAAAACCATCAGAATGGCAAGTGTATTGATGACCCGTTTTTAACAACGTTTTGCTACTCATGGCAACCTTGGGATTCAATCAAGCAATGAATACAGAGATGAGACGAGGGAGTGTAGGTATTCCTTTTGAACCTCGTTAACTGTGAGAATAATTGACAATGGGTTAGTTCGTACGGGTTCTGCCATCTGATTGCATAGCATTTTGATACAATGCAGAGCATTTAAAGCGATTGCTGCTTTCAAGGTATTGACGCAATTTTCATCATCCTGAACAGATTTCAAAATCTATTCCATCCTATTCGGAACAACTTAATTCAGGCGGTCTTTCCCGCTGAATATAAAATGACGGCATCTGGCGAGGGTTTCCTTACGATGGTGGACCAGGTAATCAAGTTACATTAGTGGAGGAAATAACATTACTGTCTCAGACTGAATATGGAATTATTCCAATTTTGTACTCATATTCCGACTAAGTACCAAAATGAAAATGTATAAAATTTTTAAACAATGAAATGCAATTATCTGTAATGGAGAAAAATAACTTTTATTATTAGAGGGGTAAAGGAAAATTTCTGGTGATTCATTATCAGGTGAATGTACTTTAAATTTATTATTGCCTGGGTCGTAAAAAAAGAAAAAAAGCTGAACAGCACATCAAAGACAATATTTGCTTATTGAGTTAATCAAAAACAGCTAATTACTGATCACTTTATGAGAAGAGAGTACTTATAGTTAGGAGATATAATATATATCGAGATGTTTTGCAATAATTTAGTCCAGAAGGGTTTATAAAAAATAATCATAATGAATTCACTGCATTAAAAGAACAGAGGAAATATATATATATATATATATATATATATATATATATATATATATATATATATATATATATATATATATATATATATATATATATATATATATATATATATATATATATATATATATATATATATATATATATATATATATATATATATATATATATGTATATATATATATATATATATATATATATATATATATATATATATATATATATATATATATATATATATATATATATATATATATATATATATATATATATATATATATATATATATATATATATATATATATATATATATATATATATATATTAGCAGAAACTGAATGAATTTTCAGTTTGTGTCACTTTCCCTGACCCATCGAATACAAGATCCGTGTCCTTTGTCGTCTCTGACTGATTCTACAAATTCTGTTATAAGATAGAGGACTAAGAAACAGTGCGATTAAAAATAGATGAATGAGAAAAGGAGAAGGAACTGCACGTTCATAAAATGAAGATGAAGCAGAAAATAATTTCCTGTTGGGAGACAAAGGCTATTCTAACACATCGCTGAATATCGCATCATCCACTTTGATTTGATCAATCTCTCCGGGTGTGTGTGTGCGTATGTGTGTGTGTGTGTTTGTGTGTGTGTGTGAGAGAGAGAGAGAGAGAGAGAGAGAGAGAGAGAGAGAGAGAGAGAGAGAGAGAGAGAGAGAATTCTTTGTTAGAGTAAATTCTAAAACCTGTTTGAGACACTGATTTCATATCTTACTTTTTCCTAAATTCAGTCCTAGAGATATCTAGGCAATGATAACATTTTAGATGATATTGTCTCTTGGAATAATTGCATGAGACCTAGATATTTTTGAGCAGTTAAAATTTAGTAACCTGATTTTTTTTTTTTTTTTTTTTTAGATTTAGCCTTAGCTCATGATCTGCTCAAGTCAGAAATAGTTTCATCTTTTTGGCTCAAGGTGATTACAGTATATTAAGATTCTTAAAAATAGTTTATGAAAAGAAGGTTAAATGTATCTTTTTCTCATGAATATTTGCACCATTTCCAATAATGCATGAAATAATATCAAGGTTATTATTAGTTAATTGTTCCCTCCCTTATTTTTCTAAAATTTATATTGTCACATTAATTTCGTTCCTAAAGTTTTACTCGAATATTATTGAAATATGACTATTCCCCGACAGTAGACACAGAAAAGGAAATCAGACTGAACTCAAGGATTTGTTTCTAATAGAGAACGCTTAGTGCTGTTAGGAAGGCATGAATCTCTTAAATATACTAGAAATTTTATCTTCGAGAATTTTCTAATGTATTCCTCCATTCCATCATATTAAACCGATGGGCAATTTAAGTGGATATAACTTTCATTGTAATAAGGTATTTCATATGTGCAGGTCTTAAAATACCTTATGAAAAAAAGTTTCACAAAGAGGTCTGATCTCATGACCTTTTTTTATTTACATTTCTGCATACTCTATACATTCCTTGTCTTCTGGGCAATGGAAAATATTTTTACAAGTCTCAAGTTAAGAAAAGAATGTCCTGTTTTCTTTTAGCGAACAACCATTCTCATATAATGAATGCTTTTCATTTTGACTTTTATGTGAGTAGACACAATGGTTTGGAAAAAATATGTATATTTTATGTGTGCTGCTCCAGTTTTAATATTACTTTATACTCATATATATATATATGATATATATATATATATATATATATATATATATATATATATATATATATATATATATATATATATATATATATATACATACATATATATATACACTCGTATATGTATACTAGCTGACCAACCCAGCGCTGCCCAGGAAAACTCTGAATGACAGTCTACGGGTAAGGGAAGCGAAGAGGGAAGGGGAAGGGGAGGGAAAAGGAATGCAGCAAGTAAAAGATGCGCCGACGTTCCTTTGGGCGCACTCGAGTTTTCTATACAGCGTATAACGCTGCATGAAACTCTCAGCCACGGCCCCTGAGACATTCAGCCGCGATCCATGAAACTTTCAACCACACCCTGGTCGTGGCCTGTGATGTTGACACCTATAGTGGTGCCAGACGCACAGTCATGGCTAAGGTTAACCTTAGGTCAAATAAAAAAATACTCAGGCTAGAGGGCTGCTATTTAGTGTGTTTGATGATTGGAGGGTGGATTGCAGCCCCCTAGCCTCATTAGTTTTTAATAACTGAGGGCGGACGAACAGACAAAAAAAGCCATCTCAGTAGTTTTCTTTTACAGAAAACTAAAAATCACTGCATATCGCACATTGGTATAATGAAGAAGCATAATTGGCTGAATTTGGTAGATTTTAAACTATAAGTAAGAAGAATATGGTTTCTATTATTTGATCTCCGTAAGAGCTTTTGTATAATTTTATTTAAATTTGCATAAACGTTAGGCAAATGACGATACTAAATCGAGGAAAAACAACAATATACGTAACAGAAAGAACAATTTCTAGATGAAATATATTGCATATCAAAAGCTTATGTATTTACAGCAGTGGAAAAGAACAGAGCCTACATTTATTTTTCTTTATTACGAAACCTCTTCCCTTCCACCTCATGTGCAAACATACTCTAGACGAGGGCCTTTCATTTTCTTTGAAGTTACTTTTCTCTAGCAACATAAAGGCCTTTGTAGTACTTCATGCACTGGAAAAAAATAAGCAATTATATGTTTTTACATATAGGAGCTTTGAGTAAAGTTTGTCTTGTATGAGGGAGTAGTTTCCAGTACCAGAGGAGTTGGAACAGATTATCTCTCTCTCTCTCTCTCTCTCTCTCTCTCTCTCTCTCTCTCTCTCTCTCTCTCTCTCTCTTGTAAGCTCTTAGAGCATCATTTCCATTTCATTCATGAAACAATTCAGTTATTTGTCCATTTGTTATTCATTGCCTGTCTCATTTCAATGATAATATATAAATAGTTTTAGCTGCCAATGATATTGTTATGCATATAAATTATGCTCTTGACATTTAAGTACTTTTCGATCATGCTTCCCTCCGGGTTCCCAAAGTAAAAAAATTTAGGCAAAGATCCCGTTTCAGAAGTTGAAATTCGTGTGAAAAACCTGAAATAATTACTCAACGGCACATTAATTACAAAAAAAAAAAAAATAGTTCAGGAGCGGCCATGCTTTCAAAACAAGTAAACAATCTATGTACTTTTGATAACTGACTGTGTAAATCCCCTTTCCCCCTCCCCCCCCAAAAAAAAAATATACAAAAATTACATGTTTTTCGTTCTGGTCGTGTGTTAAGTATGTTGCTGTTGTTAGTAGTGTTTTGGAAAAAGAATTTCCGAAACTTCATTAATGTAAGTCTTTCAACATGTAACTGCAAGGTCAAAGTTATATCTCATATGGACCGATTTCCCTGATATGAATTGTTTCATTTATAACAGTGAGCAGGATTGATGGACGTAGCTCAAATGGTAGAGTCCGTAATTTTTTAGCAGATAATAAATGACTTGGTTAAGATTTGTTGGGTTCTGTCATCTATTAATTTTACGCGAAGCTCTGTAACTATGGTACTGACGTGATTGCAGGTGAGATTGTATGGTACGGTGGTTGAACTACGATTAAGTGATTGACCAGTGTTTGTAAGGTTTGTCCGGAAGACAGAAGGGTTTAGAAGCACTGGGTGTGAGGGTTAAATGTTCCTTCGCATAAGCATATAGCGGATAGGCGGGACTGCAATAGTTGTAGGCATATCGTTAAATATACCAGAGAGCTGTGTGGCAGTATTTTGCGTGAAAAAATAAGCGAGACAGTAAAGATTATTTGTGCCAGTTTCTTAAAAAAGACAAAGAAAAACTAATCCATTCTCACCTCGAAGGCAACAGGAAAGTTACTGACGCTAAAACCACACCAAATTTTTTTTTTCCAGAAATAGATCTCTTGGTTTAACAACACTTTCTATTTACTGATGACGGGGATACCTAAGGTAACCAAAATATCATTTGAACACGAAAACACCATAATTATCTTTACAAGAATATTGTGGTTGTATGCACATAATTTGTTTGCAATTTCGTTCATAATTTGTCATGAATGATGTGACTTCTGACAGATTTTAAATTTACGAAATTTTACGAAAATTATAAAAAAAAAAAGAATTCAAAGACACAAGGAGCGCACCGGCTTCACATTGTCCAGCCATGATGACTTGAAAGGGGCAGAACAACACATCGTTCTACACAACAAATTTTGATCCAGAGCAGAGCTATATTCCTCGAGGTAGGTGTTATTATATGCAGACATGACGTTCTAATCCTTAACACCTCTAAGAAGCATTGTTAATTCTTTTCATTTTAGTTCTGTGATAGATTCCTAAATGTGTTTCCTTAAAATGGAGGTAGATATTTAAAATCCTCGTTCATAATTAAGCCTCAAAATATCTTTCAATCAGGCGTCCTTTTTTGCAAAATAGTCCAAGAAGCTTTTTGAATCCTCGAGAAAGCAGCAATGAAAGTGAATCACAACAAAATGCGATATGCTGCAATGAATCTGGTTACAATTTTATTTCTTCCTAGAACTTAAAAAACGAAAGGCGCAACAGCGGTATTCTGCAAGTAACGAAATCCTATTTCAGTTTGCTATCGTTGAAACGTGGGTTAGCTTCTCTTACCTGTGGCATCTGTATAAATAAGAAAGAAGAAGGTAACTTGGAAGCTCTTTAACGTCGTTAAGGTTAAGACTTGCCGTCTCGAAACTTTCTCATAATACAATTATTATCGATGGCATGGGTGCATTAGTCATAAATAATCGTGGTAGGCCTACATGTAGCTACTTGCAGAAACTGCAGCAAAATTCATTATTTATTTTTAGCGGTTATTGATGGAAAAGAATATGGCTATAGTTCGGGTTCTGCCTATGAAAAGATTAAGATGGCTGTAGCATTCGTTGATGATGGCGGTCATGTCATTTCTATAAGATAGCACCGGATAAGAGGCAGAAAACGCAAGAAGAGGATGAAGAGATCAAGATCTAAAATACTGGATTTTAAAGGAGAACAGTGTGAGAATTATAACAGGTATGTAAGAGAAAGACATCGGGTAGGAACAAATTTAAGGTAGGAGAGAGCAGGAAGAGTAGATAATAGTTGGAGTTATATGAAAATATGCGTGAAAGGTACAGAGGAAGAGGCTACCGAATGTTAAGTATACCTTAGTTAAACCGGACCACTGAGCTGAGTAACAGCTCTCCTAGGGCTGGCACGAAGGATTAGATTTATTTTACGTGGCTAAGAACCAACTGGCTACCTAGCAACGGGACCTACAGCTTATTGTGGAATCCGAACCACATTACAGCGAGAAATGAATTTCTATCACCAGAAATAAATTCCTCTAATACTTCTTGAGGCCGGTCGGAGAATCGAACGCGGGGCCAGCAGAGTGCTAGCTGAAAACGGTACCCACCCGTCCACTGAGGAACACCGAGTGTTAAAGGTGGACGAAAAGTTATTTTGTGATCAGCATGTACATGATTCATTTGGGCTAAATCTAGGGCTTTCAAAGACTGGAAGTGAGACATGTACAAGATGCAAGGGACGATAAAGAGAAGAGGAAAGAAAAACTAAGAAAATGTTGGACATAACTACTGGAAGAGCTACAGGGGAGTTTAACAGGTTAGGAACAAAGGAAGGTGAAAAGGGTATCTACAGAATATCACACTCAAGTCAAAAGCAACGACGTGATTATACAAAACAGAGATGGTAAGATTATTATAAGCATTTATCAAATACTGAGAGTAAAAGAGGGGATTTAGAGGAAACTGGGTGGATGGAAGGATGTTCTTGGTATAAAGTAGGAAGAATGGACACGAACTATTCAGGGCAGTTTCGGACGAGTAATGCCAAATGACAGGGAATAAAGTCTAATGGTAATGTTTTAAACAGAAGGGAGATATTACGCAGAGTGGTAATCGTAGAGGAAACAAACTAACAGAACATTTGTTGAAGTGAAAAGATTGGTGAACGGTTTCATTAGAGGGACAGACACAGTGGATGATGTCTGTATAATAAGTTAGTTACATAAAAAAAAGGCTGAAAGGTAACTGAAAGGTATATACATTGTGCCTTTATAAATATGGAGAAGGCATATGATAAAATACTAAGATAGTGTTTTGTTGTTTAATAGCAAAGTGCCAGAAAAGTTGGTTAGAGTGGTTGAAATGATTTATAAGAGAACAGGGACAGCAGTAATGACAGCCTGTGGCAAAATAAAATAACATAAAAATATATATATATATATATATATATATATATATATATATATATATATATATATATATATATATATATATATATATATATATATATATACACATATATATATTATACATATAATATATTATATATATATATATATATATATATATATATATATATATATATATATATATATATATATATATATATATATATATATATATTATATATATATATATATATATATATATATATATATATATATATATATATATATATATAATATGTTACAAGTTATAATTGGCTTACACATGGGATCGGAACTTAACCAGTTTCTATTTGTACTCGTTATGGATGTCTGGAGTGAAGGGATTAGGAATGAAAGATTATGGGAATTATCATGTGTAGATGATCTAGTGATTACATCAGAAGCTGAAGAAGAATTGCAAAGAAGGAGAAGAGAAGAGTAGAAATCTCTTAAATAGGGTAGTAAGAGGGTAAGTGTTGGTAAAGGTGAGTTTTTGTTATCTAGCAACCGGTGGGGGGGATAGGTTACTTGTATAAAATAGAAAGATCTGGATTTAAAAGGTAGAAAATCACAAGTATTTAGGACCAACTTCAAGCTAAGAAGGAGGGCGTGAAGCTGGGGTTGAAAAGTTAAGTATATCTTAGTTTAACCAGACCACTGAGCTGACTAACAGCTCTCCTAGGAGTGGCCCGAAGGATTGGATTAATTTTACGTGGCTAAGAACCAACTGGTTACCTAGCAACGGGACCTAGAGCTTATTGTGGAATCTGAACCACATTATGACGAGAAATGAATTTCTATCACCAGAAATAAATTCCTCTAATTCTTCTTTGGCCGGTCGGAGAGTCGAACGCTGGGCCAAAGCGTGCTAGCTGAAAGCTTTACCCACCCCTCCAATGAAGAACTAGAGTTGGATAAAAGCTGCTTATGGAAATGGAGGGGGTTGGCAGGAGTAATGTGTGACAAAAGAAAAAGCAAAAAAAACTGGCAGCAAAGATCTATTGTACATTAATCAGACAAGTGATGATGTATTGTTTAGAACATTGGCAAGAATGGAGGAGGAACAGAAAGTGGAGAGAACAGAAAAATTGCTGCTGCGATTTCGCTGCATTAAAATGTAGAAATTAGAAGTGCCGGAGTGGTAAAGATTACTGAAATGATCAGATAGTCGAGATTGAGTTGGTACGGGCATGTGGTAGGGATCAATGAGAAGGAGGGAGTGAAGTGGAACCAACTAGGGGTAGAAGGTCAAAGGGGAGTCAGCTAAAGGGAGGGAGGAGTCGGAAGCGAAGGGCTTAGCAGAGAAAGATGCGTTCTTTAGTAACAGTTAGAGGAGATACATCAGGACAACTGACCAATTAGCGTAAGGATAGTTATGTGGATGCAGAACATAAGCCGAAGAGGCCAAAATGTTAAGAGACTGTAGGAAAGAGCAATAAATCGTTACTTAATAATTGTTTGAATAATAAGTATTCAAGTCTTTTTTGGCAAAGAACGTAGGTTTTCTAAATTAGGAAAAAGTTAATGGTTTATATAAGGAAAATCACTTCAGTGAACGAAAAATCGGAATGCAAATAACACTCGGAGGTGAAATAAATTTTAACAAAACAAGAAGGGAAGACCTATACCAGCGTTTAAAAGAAATAAAAACTAAACAAGAGGGCTTTTATATAAAAAATAAAAAATAAACAAGAAGGGTTTTATACAATTTTAGTAAAATAAGAAGGGAAAAGGGAATCATTATGCTATACTAAACTCACTAACGAGAAACAGAGCTATTAGCTTATCAATCAGCTTTCTTCCATTCAGCGATATAAAGCTTTATTGACTAATGCATCTCTTTATAAGATACGTTTGTTACGGAGGCTTGAAACTTCTGCTAAAACTAGGTCCTTCAAACAATGGTTATTCATTCAGTTTTAGAAATACTTCACAATTCAGTGTTACGCATTTCTCAACAACTGGTACACAAGAAAGATTACTGCTTTTCTCGCTGTTTAGCGATTTTCCTAGTTTCCTTTTATTGAGAGATATGAATATGTGTACCATATTCATTTTATCTTACAAATGCAGTCAAAATTGCACGAGAGAGAGAGAGAGAGAGAGAGAGAGAGAGAGAGAGAGAGAGAGAGAGAGAGAGAGAGAGCGACAGGCTCCTCAACAATTAATTAACAAGTGAAAACTATTTTCGAGAATGGAAAGGCTTCCAAGAAAAGAAGTTGGTTGTAGAATAAACTTTGCTTCTCAAGTTGTTAAAGGTTTTATGATGCTTTTCATATTTCATTCAAGAACCTCAGATGGCTGCCAGCCAAATGTGTCCTCGTGAGAACCTTCAAAGCTCGGGATAAAAGATTTTGTCAAGGAATGGAATGAGTAACAACAAACCGCGCGCAAAAAGCTGGAAGCATACGTTGATGAGAATACCTGCTTATTTAACAAGGTCGACAGTTAGTATATAGTTACAAAATAGAAACAAAAGTATAATTACGTACACACACACACACACACACACACACACACACACACATATATATATATATATATATATATATATATATATATATATATATATATATATATATATATATATATATATATATATATATATATATATATATATATATATATATATATATATATATATATATATATATATATATATTTATACATATATATATATATGTATATATACATACATACATACATATATATATATAAATATATATAAATAGGTTATATAAAATATATATATATATATATATATATATATATATATATATATATATATATATATATATATATATATATATATATATATATATATATATATATATATATATATATATATATCTGTGCGCTACAGAATTCGAACTGCTTGACCGAGCTGGACAAAATTTGGCATGTGTCCACATTTGGCCCAACTTAGATAATAGTGTAGGTTTCAAACCTGTACCCACTTCCCCCTCCCCTTCCCACATCCTTCCTCCACCTTCACTTTGTAACGTATGTGGTAACCGCTTGACCGATCTAGACAAAATTTGGCACGTGGCCATCATTTTACTCAACTTAGATAAGAAGGTAGGTTTCAAATCCATACCCTCTTCTCCTTCCCCTTCCCTCTTCCCTTTGTAACTTATGTGGTAACTGCTTGACCGATCTACACAAAATTTGGCACATGGCCATCATTTGACCTAACCTAGATTATAGAGTAGCTTTCAACCCCGTAACAACCGTAATCCCTTTCCCTTCCCCTTCCCCATCCCCCATCCCCTTCCCCTATCCCCCTTACCCTTTCCCTTGGTAACTTATGTGGTAAACGTTTGACCGATCTACACAAAATTTGGCACATGGCCATCATTTAACCCAACTTAGTTTATGGTAGGTTTTAAATCCATACCCATTCCCTTCCCCTTCCCCTTCTCCCTTTCTTTTGTAACTTATGTGGTAACCGCTTGACCGATCTAGACAAAATTTTCCACGTGGCCATCATTTGACACAACTTAGATAATAGGGTAGGTTTCAGATCCATACCCCTTTCCCCTTACTCTTCTTCTTTCCCTTTATAACTTATGTGGTAACCTGCTTGTCCGATCTAGACAAAATTTGGCACGAGACCGTCATTTGACCCAACTTAGATTATAGGGTAGGTTTCTAATCCGTACCACCTTCCCCTTGCCCCATCCCTCCCCCACCCCTTTCCTTTGTAACTTATGCTGTAAATAAACTCTACTGGTTAATCATACCTTATTTCATGTACTCGATACCACAGAAATAAATTACTGAAAATGCTTTTCTTTACGGTGATTAATATTTCTGTATCAAGGTTTATGTTTAGGTTCAGTGGCAGGTGTGTTTAGGTTTAGTGGGGGTGCGTGTTTAGGATTAGTGAGGATTTTTTAGGTTTAGAAGGGGGTGTGCTTAGGTTTAGTGGGGGCGTGTTTAGGCTTTATGGGGTTATGCTTAGGCTTTGAGGTGGTGTTTCAGTTTAGTGGGGTGTGTTTAGGTTTAGTGGGGGCTAAATGGGACAGTCTCCACAGTAATACCTGGATAAAAGGGACAGTCAGAAAAGTAATAACTGGATGAAAGGAACAGTCAGCTCAGTAATGCTTGGGGAACAGTCACCACAGTAATGCCTGGATAAAATGCAGTTACCACAGTAATACCTGGTTAAAATGGACAGTTACCACAGTAATCCTTGGATAAATTGGACAGTCAGCACAGTAATTCTAGGATAAAAGTGACAGACAATGCAGTAATACCTGGATAAATTGGAAAATCGCCACAGTAATACCACCTGGATAAAATGGATAGTCAGCACAGTAATACCTGGATGAAAGGGACAGTCATCACAGTAATGTCTGGATAAAAGGACAGTCACCTGAGTAATGCCTGGGTTAAAGGGACAGTCAGCACAGTAATACCTGGATGAATGGGACAGTCAGTACAGTAATACATGGGTAAAAGGGACAGTCACCACAGTAATAACTGGATAAAAGGGTCAGTCAGCAGAGTAATTACTCTATAAATGGGAAAGTCAGCTCAGTATTACCTGGAAAAAAGGGACAGTCATAAATGGGGCAGACTGTTCAATCCTACCTGGATAAAAGGGACACATAAAATTTGTATGTGTGCGTGTGTAAATGGCTAAGAAAATTAATCACAACCTTCCTGACATGTGTCAGTTAGCGATTGTAGTTATAATTTGAGCAAATAAAAAGAAATTAAAGGAATTACCTCCGTGTCATCCATGGTCATCTGTGAATTACTTTTTTTGCTGAAAACCATCAGGTACATAATTGTAACAAAAAGATTAAAGCAGGATAAACCTACAATATGTAAGATGATATACTTATCATTACGTTTCACTGGGAAGAGAGAGAGAGAGAGAGAGAGAGAGAGAGAGAGAGAGAGAGAGAGAGAGAGAGAGAGAGAGAGAGAAGAGGAACAGGGGAGGGAGCTTGGCAGACTCGTCTGACGGTAATTAATACCTGACACTGTTTTCGAGGATATAAACTTCCCTGGGAAGACGTTTGGCTAAAGAAAAACTTTTTTTTCCGAGTTGTTGGGGATTCCATGCTCTTTTCCTTCTTTAATTCAGGAGCACCGGAGCGCTGTCAAGGGAATGTCTCCTCGCAAGAACTTTAAAGTTTGGAAAGGAAAAGTTTTGTGAAGGAATGCATATTTACCAGCATAGTTTTAGAGTACATAAATAAATAAGAAATGAGTAAAATGAATCGAAAGATAAGAAATGGGTTAAAAGTTATAACAGAGCAAATAAATTAAAAAATATATATTTGCTAATGTAGAGACCACAAGGACGAGTAACGCATAGTTCTTGTCTTGCCCAGGACAGAAGAAAAAATATAAAGAGGGAGAATGAAAATCTCGGAATTCCATCTGAAGTATCAACCTTTAACCCTTGAAAGGTCGGACGACTAATAGGATCGAGGAAAACTGCGGCAGGAAGAGAATTCCAAAACTTACCAGTAAAGATAAAGAAAAAGCCAGCAAGTTCTAAAATATGGGACTGACGGATTTCGAAAGGCCAAACGGTAGAAGGAAGAGCTACTAACTCATTGAACTCAGAGGAACAGTGAGTGAAGGAGGCACAGGCAAAAGAAAGGGGGAAACCACGAAATAAGAGACAGGAGAGATAAGGGTAGAGAGAGAGAGAGAGAGAGAGAGAGAGAGAGAGAGAGAGAATGGATCATAGATGTGAGAGGTTTAATTAGATTTTTACTAAAGAGGGAAGTATTTGCCTGGAACTTGAAAAAAACAGTTAAATAATAGCCACGACACATGTACACACACACAAACACACACACACACATACATACATATATATATATATATATATATATATATATATATATATATATATATATATATATATATATATATATATGTGTGTGTGTGTGTGTGTATGTATATATGTATATATATATATATATATATATATATATATATATATATATATATATATATATATATATATATATATATATGTGTGTGTGTGTGTGTGTGTGTGTGTGTGTGTGTGTGTGTACAGATAAAAAGCCCCATAAAACACTATTTGAACGTTGTAACCATATGTTTCGAGCACTTCCTTTTGTGCCCCTGTTCACTGGTAAAATATGGACAGATAAAATGTTACAGGAGTAAATATACAAAACATATGTAGGTGTGGCATTAAGTCTCCGAGGGTATGCAGGTGTTCGTTGAGAAGAGGTCTAAGGATTAACCCGTGATTTCATCTGCTTTCCAACGTCCTCCTGACAAGTTCATATTGTTGGTTTGATTGATTATAGCAGATTCCAGCATCTTTCTTGTGCATGGACAGCTACTTTTGAAAACCAGCTCCGCCCCACTCCAATTTATGGATTGGCCTTTATCCCTGATGTGTAGGAAAATCCCTGAACTCTCCGAAGCATACCATACTGATCTTTTGTGCTCTGTTAGTCTTTGCGAGAGGGATCAACCATTCTCCCCCACGTAAATCTCATTACAATTGCTGCACGGAATCTTGTAAACTCCGGCTTCTTCACCTTTCTTATTTAAGTATACATTAATGAGCGAGCTCCCGATGGATTTGGGATAATGGAACTGAGTTGTTCTGCGGATTTTTGGATGTTTTCGTCGTACAGAACCTTTATTTTGTTGTTAAAATCTATTTGTCCATTGCGAATGGGACGTCTGTAGTATATTTTATTCTCTTTGTTAATAGCCCTCTCGATAATGTGTGGTGGATAGAGCAGTTGTGTTAGGTGTTGGCGGATCGTGTGGAATTCTTTATCTAGGTACCCATTTGAACGTATTCTAAGCCCCCTGAGGAATAAGTATCCTTAGACGATACGGACGACTAGTTCATGGATTACACAAGAGGAAGAATCAGAAAAATTTTCTACAAGAATGCCTACAAGAACAAGTTTCTCCCAAAATGTACAACTACACGCGATGGACATCGGCTTCAGACCCATTTCCGAACTCCATCCTCACATTCCTCCAAGACAGAATACATGCCACGCGCCAAGACATCTATGTAGTGAGATGAAAAATAAGTGAGCTAGCTACATCGCTTCGCCTCATGTGCAGGAATAATGGTATATACAGATATCTTTCATATTTTGTGCTATGAGGTGTTATTGAAAACAGTGAGACCCACTCCAGAAATTTGCGCAACAAATTAAAAAGACTAATTATAAACAGTGTATGGAAAAATTTTGGCTTACCCAATAATGTGCTGAACCTCTCTAACCATCCCCTCACAGCAGAAGAAAATACGGTTTTAAATATTGGGGTTTCATTCACTCTAA
>NC_089783.1:9584281-9604281 GCF_040412425.1 Macrobrachium rosenbergii | reverse complement strand
GCATGTATATATATATACATGCATAGTTATGTGTTTATATATATATATATATATATATATATATATATATATATATATATATATATATATATATATATATATATATATACATGTAACTATAGCTATGCATTTATCTGTATTTTTTTGTATTTGAATATGTATTTATTCATTGATGGGGAAAGCATGCCCACGCACATGGGAGTGAGCCTTCGACTTTAATGTAAATAATGAGAGAGAGAGAGAGAGAGAGAGAGAGAGAGAGAGAGAGAGAGAGAGAGAGAGAGAGAGAGAGAGATCTTTTTAACAAATCGCTTGGAGACTTGTCATTCAGTTCCCTTTGGAATCGTTTGTGCTTTGTTGCACTCGACTCTCTAGCCTGCAGCTGCAATTCTCCCGATTTTACGGTCTAAAAAGAACATCCTAAAAAGAACGACTCGGAGGGGGACTGCGTGACAAGTCCCCGGCGATTCGCTAAAAAGTCACTTACATTTTTTATCCGCTAAAGTTTGTGGTCTCTCTTCTTTTACTAGTTTCTTTTCAAGCCATATCCAGGAGGCATTAACTTCCTGGATCTTACTATGTCTTTCGAGGAAATATTCTTATCCCATGCCTTCTCCATACTTCTTATGAATCACAACAATCAATCAACTATTTGACACTGCGGAGAAGTTCTACAGAGGTACAGTGAGATTTAACTGAACGTGCCCTAAGTGTTTGAGTCGCTTGATATGAAATACAGGACATCTTGGTGATCAGGCCAGTGCTCTATCCACGGTGCTAAGGGAGAACTTACTATATAAGATTATTTTGATAGTATGGTTAAATGCCAAACTTATAAAGAATATGAGGGACATTTTCCCCTTGTGAAATAACTCCAGTTCGTAAAAACAAAAGTTAAATAAAAATACTTTGTAATATCAACATGTTTCACGTAATTAATAATTCAGTAAATGGTAACTGATCATTCTGTGAGCAAGGGAAGGAATATAGAGAATCAAGTGGTTTTGGATAATTTTATATCTTCAATTTATCACAAGTATCGCGCCATTACTAACGAAAGCTTTGGGAAAAATATTTACTTCAAATACCAAAGTACACATACATACTGTATGTATATGTATATTTGTAAAATATATATCAATAAATATGTTTTAACTTATTTTTATTTACAGTTCATTTTGTGATAATATTTTTTTTAATGTGTAAATAAAATTATGATAAACTTGAATCTATAAAAATATGTAGATAACGTATAAAGGGAATATATGCAAATAATACATTAGATGATGACCAAGGTCAGTATGATATAGTTTCATTAAGAAAGCATTTCTTATCTAAACCGAATAAACATGTTAATTCACTTCTTTCTCTGTGGCTGGAGAGCTGTGTACCATCAGAATGGCCAAGTAATAGGAAAGAAATTAAAAGATTTTAAGACAAGGACCACTAATGATTTTCCCAGATGAGAGAGAGAGAGAGAGAGAGAGAGAGAGAGAGAGAGAGAGAGAGAGAGAGAGAGAGAGAGAGAGTGTTGGACTTCATTCTTACTGATCCACATCAGGTAAATGTCTTTTTCATGTTTCAGAAGATAAATTTACGACTCAGACTTTTCTGATAAACTTTGCAAAGTTTCTTGAACTAGTTAAAATCTCATTAGGCAGCCCAGAGGGGTTGTTAAGGGAAAACTTTAAAGCCGGTTTATTCAGTGATAGAGCGAAAACGAAATAATTGGCTGTCATATTTTATATCTTTCTTTTGGTAAAAAATCATTTTTTTCCTACTTTATAAATTGAAGAATAATTAATCTATGTTTTATAATATTCCTAATGGTATGCGATATATTTTTCTATCGAACTTGAATGTTAGCCGGCAGATAAGGAAATCCACTTGAAATTTTTCCACTAAGTTTCATTTTGAAAGTCGGATATTTGATACAAAGCTGTACCTCCTAGGTTTGTATTTGTACCCCTAAGATAATATTATTGTATATCTTGTTTAGCAGTAATATATATATATATATATATATATATATATATATATATATATATATATATATATATATATATATATATATATATATATATGTGTGTGTGTGTGTGTGTGTGTGTATGTGTGTATATATATATATATATATATATATATATATATATATATATATATATATATATATATATATATATATATATATATATATATATATATATATAATCAGAAAGCTACAAACGTCCTTTAATATCCATTCGCTCTACCTCGGAAATAATATATTTTCATATATTTTACCGAAGGGGAATTTTTTAGTTGATAATAAGTCCACCGTTCCGTGGGGTCGAACCAGCGACGGACGAGGACTCAGGACTACAAGGACGCACTAACCCAGTCGGCCACAAGAGAGGTATAAGTGAATATCACCTCCCATCAACTCACCCGTCGAACTCAGGTGTTTTGCATTTGGAGACGATATCCACCCACCTCTGCCATGTTGACCGTGTAGTGCGTTTGTCGCACGTAGCCATATTATGACTATTTATCACATCACCGTGATTCATATACAATCAGAAAGCTACAAACGTCCTTTAATATCCAATTCGCTCTACCTCGGAAATGATATATTTTCATATATGTTACCGAAGGGGAATTTTTTAGTTGATAATAAGTCCACCGTCCCGTGGGGTCGAACCAGCGACGGACGAGGACTCAGGACTACAGGGACGCACTAACCCAGTCGGCCACAAGAGAGGTATAAGTGAATATCACCTCCCATCAACTCACCCGTCGAACTCAGGTGTTTTGCATTTGGAGACGATATCCACCCACCTCTGCCATGTTGACTGTGTAGAGCGTTTGTCGCACGTAGCCATATTATGACTATTTATCACATCACCGTGATTCATATACAATCAGAAAGCTACAAACGTCCTTTAATATCCAATTCGCTCTACCTCGGAAATGATATATTTTCATATATGTTACCGAAGGGGAATTTTTTAGTTGATAATAAGTCCACCGTCCCGTGGGGTCGAACCAGCGACGGACGAGGACTCAGGACTACAGGGACGCACTAACCCAGTCGGGCACAAGAGAGGGTATAAGTGAATATCACCTCCCATCAACTCACCCGTCGAACTCAGGTGTTTTGCATTTGGAGACGATATCCACCCACCTCTGCCATGTTGACCGTGTAGTGCGTTTGTCGCACGTAGCCATATTATGACTATTTATCACATCACCGTGATTCATATACAATCAGAAAGCTACAAACGTCCTTTAATATCCCATTCGCTCTACCCCGGAAATGATATATTTTCATATATGTTACCGAAGGGGAATTTTTTAGTTGATAATAAGTCCACCGTCCCATGGGGTCGAACCAGCGACGGACGAGGACTCAGGACTACAGGGACGCACTAACCCAGTCGGCCACAAGAGAGGTATAAGTGAATATCACCTCCCATCAACTCACCCGTCAAACTCAGGTGTTTTGCATTTGGAGACGATATCCACCCACCTCTGCCATGTTGACTGTGTAGTGCGTTTGTCGCACGTAGCCATATTATGACTATTTATCACATCACCGTGATTCATATACAGTCAGAAAGCTACAAACGTCCTTTAATACCCAATTCGCTCTACCTCGGAAATAATATATTTTCATATATGTTACCGAAGGGGAATTTTTTAGTTGATAATAAGTCCACCGTCCCGTGGGGTCGAACCAGCGACGGACGAGGACTCAGGACTACAGGGACGCACTAACCCAGTCGGCCACAAGAGAGGTATAAGTGAATATCACCTCCCATCAACTCACCCGTCGAACTCAGGTGTTTTGCATTTGGAGACGATATCCACCCACCTCTGCCATGTTGACCGTGTAGTGCGTTTGTCACACATAGCCATATTATGACTATTTATCACATCACCGTGATTCATATACAATCAGAAAGCTACAAACGTCCTTTAATATCCAATTCGCTCTACCTTGGAAATAATATATTTTCATATATGTTACCGAAGGGGGATTTTTTAGTTGATAATAAGTCCACCGTCCCGTGGGGTCGAACCAGCGACGGACGAGGACTCAGGACTACAGGGACGCACTAACCCAGTCGGCCACAAGAGAGGTATAAGTGAATATCACCTCCCATCAACTCACCCGTCGAACTCAGGTGTTTTGCATTTGGAGACGATATCCACCCACCTCTGCCATGTTGACCGTATAGTGCGTTTGTCGCACGTAGCCATATTATGACTATCTATCACATCACCGTGATTCATATACAATCCGAAAGCTACAAACGTCCTTTAATATCCAATTCGCTCTACCTCGGAAATAATATATTTTCATATATATTACCGAAGGGGAATTTTTTAGTTGATAATAAGTCCACCATCCCGTGGGGTCGAACCAGCGACGGACGAGGACTCAGGACTACAGGGATGCACTAACCCAGTCGGCCGTAAGAGAGGTATAAGTGAATATCACCTCCCATCAACTCACCCGTCGAACTCAGGTGTTTTGCATTTGGAGACGATATCCACCCACCTCTGCCATGTTGACCGTGTAGTGCGTTTGTTGCACGTAGCCATATTATGACTATTTATCACATCACCGTGATTCATATACAATCAGAAAGCTACAAACGTCCTTTAATATCCAATTCGCTCTACCTCGGAAATAATATATTTTCATATATGTTACCGAAGGAATTTTTAGTTGATAATAAGTCCACCGTCCGTGAGGTCGAGACCAGCGATGGACGAGGACTCAGGACTAGGGACGCACTAACCCAGTCGGCCACAAGAGAGGTATAAGTGAATATCACCTCCATCAACTCACCCGTCCGAACTCAGGTGTTTTGCATTTTAGGCGATATCCACCCACTTCTGCCATGTTGACCGTGTAGTGCGTTTGTCGCACATAGCCATATTATGACTATTTATCACATCACCGTGATTCATATATAATCCGAAAGCTACAAACGTCCTTTAATATCCAATTACGCTCTACCTCGAAATAATATATTTTCATATATGTTACCGAAGGAATTTTTCAGTTGATAATAAGTCATCGTCCCGGGGTCGAACCAGCGACGGACGAGGACTCAGGACTACAGGGACGCACTAACCCAGTCGGCCACAAGAGAGGTATAAGTGAATATCACCTCCCATCAACTCACCCGTCAAACTCAGAGGTGGGTGGATATCGTCTCCAAATGCAAAACACCTGAGTTCGACGGGTGAGTTGATGGGAGGTGATATTCACTTATACCTCTCTTGTGGCCGACTGGGTTAGTGCGTCCCTGTAGTCCTGAGTCATCGTCCATCGCTGGTTCGACCCCACGGGACGGTGGACTTATTATCAACTAAAAATTCCCCCTTCGGTAACATATATGAAAATATATTATTTCGAGGTAGAGCGAATTGGATATTAAAGGACGTTTGTAGCTTTCTGATTGTATATGAATCACGGTGATGTGATAAATAGTCATAATATGGCTACGTGCGACAAACGCACTACACGGTCAACATGGCAGAAGTGGGTGGATATCGTCTCCAAATGCAAAACACCTGAGTTCGACGGGTGAGTTGATGGGAGGTGATATTCACTTATACCTCTCTTGTGGTCGACTGCTAGTGCGCCCCCTGTAGTCCTGAGTCCTCGTCCGTCGCTGGTTCGACCCCACTGGACGGTGGACTTATTATCAACTAAAAATTCCCCTTCGGTAACATATACGAAAATATATTATTTCCAAGGTAGAGCGAATTGATATTAAAGGACGTTTGTAGCTTTCTGATTGTATATGAATCACGGTGATGTGATAAATAGTCATATATATATATATATATATATATATATATATATATATATATATATATATATATATATATATATATATATATATATATATATATATATATATATATATATATATATATATATATATATATATATACACACACACACACACACATATATATATATATATATATATATATATATATATATATATATATATATATATATATATATATATATATATATATATATATATATATATATATATATATATATATATATGTGTGTGTGTGTGTGTGTATGTGTAAGAGATAAGTGCGCTTGTTGATGATACCACCACTATGGCACCAGATAGTCTGTTCCGAAAGATTTCTGAAGTTCTGACTCAGACAAAGATATAGGGACTTGACTGTGTAAGTCTTTCTCCCGATGACACTAAGTTGCTTTATTTTTTAAGCATAATAAGGATCTCACAGCATAAAAATGTGAAGCCAAGTCTAATTTTTACCTCAGCGAACCCTATCGTGTTTTTTGCTGTTTATCCTTAAAAACTGGCTGCTAATACTTTTTTTTATAAGACCAGACAACGTAGGTAAATTTGATTTATCCTTAAAAATTAATTGTCATTGCCACTTCGATAAGAATAACATGTTTTCATGGTGATGTGGCTTATGGTATCAGAGGAAAGAGTTATCCTTCTTCGCCCCCATAAGAGATTTATCAGTGGTAAGACTGGTGCAGGTTAAAAGTGAAACGATAGCTAGTGGTTGTGACAATAAATTTGTTATGATGATGTTTCAGCTTTGAAATGGGCCTGAAGACATTCAACAATGGCTTGATTAAATTGTGTCTGGCCCTCATCCAACCATGCCCCTGGAGGAATGAGACCCCTGGAGTTGAACCTCAACGTCAGGCCCAGTGGGTACTGGGTTCCCAGCCCTATACAGTATATGGCAATCTGAATCTTTATGGTTACACTGGAACACCTCGATCCTGCACTGTACCTACGCCTGTTCAATATAGCATGGGAATTGACGTATTCCTTTTAAAGTTTAATGATAAACTTACGAACATCCTTTGATTCCACAAGGGATCAGCATCTCGACACAGAGTGAGTAGACTGCTTTGCGATCCAACGAGACATGATGAAGGTAAAGAGGCGAGTAAACTTCAACTTAAAGGGATACTTCTAGGACTTAGACAAAGGAGTTAGGGAAATTACATTCCTGAGAATGTGGGGATTTTTGCTGACCCGCGTGTTTGTAAATTCAATAGATAAGCATTTGGAAGATGTGGAATAAAAGGGAAGATAGAAACACGTGAGAGAAAAAGAAAACATGGAAATGAGAATGAAACTGGTGTTTTCCACTACGCAAACGGCCACGCGCATACACACGCACACAAACACATACATACACACACATTTATATATATATATATATATATATATATATATATATATATATATATATATATATATATATATATATATATATATATATATATATATATATATATAAGGGGAATCTAGCTCTGCATGGTTTATTAGAGAAAGAGTTCCACGCTAAATATAAACCAGTAAACTGTGAGACACACCTGTCAATCATACTGTACCTACATAATGGCTGTTTTCAGTGCAACTTTGCTCACTCGAATAATATATTAATCAATTGCAATTTATCGCATGAAACTGTCCTTCATGCTTATGTAGCACATGTTTTTTTTATGCGCAGAAACTTAAGTCACAAAAAAAATCAAAATGGTCGTTCCTGTTTTTGAGACTTAACCAAAATGTGCGTCCAAGTTTTCTTTTTTACCATCTTTTCTTTGGAGAATTGTTTCGGGAAATAAAACTCTTGTGCAGCCGGAGCCTGGAACAAAAATTATACTTCGTCTAGAATAATGGAAATAAAGTTAGGATTTCTTTACAGCTTCAGGATGAAGTTTTTGTTTTTTCTTCCAGTGGGAGACGTGACATTTTTAAGGTAAGTAAACTTATAAGATAGAGACGACTTAGGTTCGATCCCGATGTGAGTCAGAAATTTATTTCAAAGAAACATTTGCTCATGTTTAGATTATTTTCATTATATTCATGCTGACGGGGTATGGGTAAAATTCGCTAGTATGTTAGGCAGTAGTCTGCCCTGCGCTATCTGAAAATTGTTGGATGACAACAACGACATCTGAGGATTTTTCAAGTATTCTGTGGAAAAAACAAAAGACAGACGCTCTCTATGAAAATGATAACCGTACTTCAATTACAACAACTGAACTTGCCAAGAAAGAGAACATCTAAATAAAGAAACTTCTAGCCCACTGTACATGCTACCTCCTCCGTGGAGGAGGTAGTGTGGCTGTGAAGTGGTGTTGGGGAAGGGCTTCCTCAGAGGAAGTCCCGACCCAACAGCAAATCCACTCCAGGCAGAATTCCACCCACCACGCCAAGGTGGTGGGGTAGAGTGCCCCAAGGTGTCTTGACCTGGAGCTTGACTGTGGGAACTGTGGTGTGGCCCTCTATCCTTTTCATCTCCCACCAAGTTTGCTCATCAACCGTGGCACTGACTGGCATTTGGGCCCTGGAAATTAGGTTAGTCTGCTGCGGTGTCTACCATGACCGGAAGGGTCATGGGCAGGCGAAAGCCATTAAGGGGTGCCACCAAAATGAACTGGGTATCCAGCCTCTCGGGGTGAAGTATCTTCTGCTGCCCAGCTGCAGAGAATGAGGTGCTAATTAGGTTGACGAACTTGGTGGCTGGGACATGATTTGGGCAGGCCGGATGTCCAGCACTATAGTGGCCGGCAGCAACACAGGATAAGCACGGGCCCTTTGTAAGGTCTCAGTGACCTATGGTGACTATTGGTGGAGAGGGTTGAGTGGATGTAGATTGAGAGGAGTTCTGGTTGTTAGTAGGGAGCCGCTTATTGTTGATAACTTGTAGCAGTACTCAGCTTCAGTGTGTCCCAACTTCTTACAGTGGTTGCACATAGGCTTGCTAGGCAGCACGTTCCTCTGGCGAGTCGAGCCTGAGAGGTACCTGGGTGGCACTATGCGCCGTTGAGATATGCTGTGGGTCTGGTTGTAGGTTTCCCACAAATCAGCCATACAGCAGGCTTCCATTGAGATACACAACAAGGGGCCCAGGCACGCATTGGAAAAGATCCTCCAGCATGGACCAATTGTAAAGGTCCTCGAATGTAGTGCACGACAGGGAGTCGAACCATAGGGTACCAGACTAGGTCTTGTGACAGGCCCATTCAGTCCAGGACCAGCTGACTTCCTTGGCAAGACCTAGGAATCACTGTTTCTATTTCTCCGGCGTTATTCCACAGGCCTTCATTATGACCCTACGCACTTCAACCATGTCGCCTCTCTGACTCTTCCCCAGTGAGCGGAGGGTTGCCTTAGCTCTTCCTTCCATGTGCTTGGCAAGCACTAAGGTTGTCAAAGAGTGCCTCTATTTCCTCCAACTATGCTTCTGGCTCTTCCTCAGTCCACTTAGGGGCGAGGGAATTAATGCTTGAGATCGGAGCATTTGGTGCAGCAGGTGTGGGGTTAGAGGCTTGTTGGATAGCCATAGCTTCAGCATTTTCCTTTTTGAGCCTTCTCCAACTCGAGCTCCTTTTCTTTGAGAGCTAGCTCATGCTGTCCTCTCCATTCTTCTCTTGCATCTTCCGGCCACCTCGTTTCTTCTTCATACCTCCTCCATTCAGCTTCATAATTCTGCCATTCCAGTCTTTCTTCATTCTCTTGCTTGGCCAACTCATCCAGCTGTTCCTTGACCCACTTGGTGAGTTCTGATCCCGTAAGACCTGCCTCCTTCCCTAGATCCATGAAGGCTCTGTAATTGTCTGCTGCCATGGTTCTGGAAGGTAAGGGAATCTATCTGGGTCGACTGGACGTACTTGGGCAATGAGGAAGTGTCCCTCAGATTTGGGTGGCACTTCAGTGGTGTGACACCTTTTCAGTAAGGTGGCACTGTGGCTGAGTGTGCTGTGCAAAGGTCACACTGATGGCACTCTGTATCTCTATGTACAGGTGTAGCTTATGTAGTCCCAAAGGACTTTTTTTTTCTTTGGTGGCACTATGGTGCCGGTGCATTCCAAGGAATCAACACTTGACCTAAGTCCAGCTACTTGTACTAAGAGGAAAAGCACTCTGCTCAAGCAGAGTGTAACTAATAAGTAGGAGAAAAAGGGAAAGTAAGTAGAAAGAGATAGGTAAGCTATTCAGTTTGTGACAGTGCCTCAGATAAGTGACACTGTGGAAAAGGAAAATCAACTCTGGTTGTTTTTGGGCCCTTGTGAGTGACTAGTTCCTAGTACCAGCTGTGCTACTTCCTTTCCATATGGAGAGAGGAAGGCTAATTTTTATGCTTAGGCCTACATAAGAGACCCCACTCGTGACTGACAGTTTTCTATAACTGTGACTAATCTTAACTTGTCCTCATCTATCTGTGGGACAGAGGTGTTTCTATTCATTTGTTTTATTTTAATCAACTATCCCTATGTCAGCCCGTTCTTTCAATGAAGACAGTGCACGTACACTTCGGAGCTATGTTGAATGCTTACTTGAATGGATAAGGAAGCAAGAGAGAGAGAGAGAGAGAGAGAGAGAGAGAGAGAGAGAGAGAGATAAAAGTATTCAGTCAGCGACGTTCACACTGCCTGAGTAAACAAGTAAACTTATGGTAATTGCAATAGCAGGGTTCTTATTTTGAAATACATCTTCTTGGGCTATTTTAGTAATGGATTGTCCTAGCAATCGTAACTTGCCCAGTTACCACTGAGTCGTATGTTTTATACTGACAAGAATGGTTAAATGATGAAGTTCTTTTTCATTTTATATAACTCCCTGCATAAGTGTATTTTGTGTAGTAACTTTTTTGTTATATTTCCTAAATAAGTTACTCCCTGACTAAATTATTACTTGCTTTTATCTGTTGTATTGAAGCCTATATGTAGTTCCCTATACTATTGAAGTCTATTTGTTTTCTAAGATTTGTGAGTACGATACTGCGCGAGGCAAAGTAGTTCGCTAAGTGGCGCATATGAGGCAGTCGCTACAGTGACTCATGGCGTCACACAGGTAAACAATAACACACAATAACAACAAGGGTTTAAGATGGCGACTACTGGCATGCAGGCAACCCATTCCCCAAAATGTCAGACGGGTTCCATGGTCACACAGCAGTTGATTCAAACACAAAATGTGGGAGACTGACTGGAGGAGGAATACACAACCTCCCAACTCTGTGGTGTTGATTCACAATAAAAAAAAAGGACAAAACACTCGAGTTCCTCTTAGAAAATGAATGAAGCTAATGTGGGAATACAAGTTTTAACTTAATATGCCACCGATGCAAGTTATTTTACGTTATGGAGATAGAAAACGAATTCTCGCTTTTTTTTCTTTTCTTCCACTGAATTAAATGCTACAAGCATCTGCCATGCCTACCACGAGGCTGTTCAGGATACAAAGGAATGGACCCATGCCATCCTTACTGGCCTGAATTTATGTTACAGAAAAAGGCAAATTATGAAATCAACACTGTTACCGTTGCTCTGCGATATTACTGGCCAGGAAATGTGATATGATTCTGCATGAAGGAAAGTAATTCTCTTTGTAACGCTCAGTCGAGGCCTTCTCTGTAGAGGTGAACGGTTGCTGTTTTGCAAGAAACCCTATGGACTTGCGTAAATTTGTCCGTCCTATCCAACGAGAGAAGAGCTAGGCACACGCCCCCCCAGTACTGCAATAGCTAACTAGTTCAAAGATTAATGTCATGCATTAATCATTGGCCAGTGAATAGCAAAATATTAAATCTTGACTTGGTAACTTACACGAGCCCACCTGGCGCGTGGGACTCCGTATCCGAACGTGGTAATAGTTCCCTTTAATGTTGTAAATTGTAAATTGTACCTGCTCTCATTTAACCCTTAAGGGACGGCATAATTTATCAATGTGCAGCACCCCAGACCGGGAAAACTTTGAGGTCGGCAAAATTAAAAAAAAAAAAAATATCAATGGAAAGAGAATGACACGTACATTCACACTGTATAATAAAAAGAAATTCTAAAAAATTTTCCCTACCTTCCACGAGAAGTTGAAAATGACTATTTACAACCCCTTGTGGGGCCTCATTTACAAGACAATCGTAAATTTTACCAACTTATATATGTTTTTTCTAATAAATAAATTTATTGTATTTTGTAAAATTATTATTACTGCTCACACAATATCAAAACACATAAGAAATAAAAGCAGCAACAAATTTTTGGGCATATTTGTTGTAAAATATTCACGTAAATTTACGAGAAGGAAGATTCAGTAACTTTTTTTTTTACTTTTACATGCTTTTTCTAATATTTCTTTGCAATTTCCTTTGTAAAATTACATTTACAACCGACATACTATCGTAAAAGACAAAAACAAAAAACAACAGCAACCCCTTCGTATATTTGCAAGCAAATTTACAAAAAGACTCATGTGAGAGAGAGAGACGCAGTACTTTCCCCCTTGAAGTCATAAGCATTACTGATACTGGCCTAACTCTCACTTGTATAAAAGTTGCCATTAGTGAATTTATAGCATATAGAAGTATTGGCACCTTTGTTTGGAATCATTATTACCATAACAGTGGTGCATAATTCTGCTTCACACTGAAGCTCAATCCGTCCACCTCCCCAACCCTGTTTTACTTCACACTGAGAGTCAATCTGTCCCTTAAGGGTTAATGCACACTTTCCTACCTACGCTAATTCTTATAACATTGGTATTCTTAATATTACTTACCTTGACCTGTATCCCTGTTTAGGAGAATTTACCATGAAACTAATATGATCTGACTTTTTATCTTTGAATTAATTTGTAGTTAATTTGAGTCCAAGTTCTTTATCTCTGTGAATTAATTAGAGACCGTGGCAAGATTGACCACTGTTACATGGGTCATTCGGCGGATGAGTTTAATTATTAATTACTGTGAATTATACAGTGTTGCTTTACCTAAGACCCAAGTAATCCCATCAATTAAGGCTAAAAGTTACCCAGAAAGACAGATAATTAACTTAATTAGATTCGGTTGCCAGTTGAAACTAGGTTACGGAATATTTTGATTTACTCTGAAACAAATGAATTAAATAAACCACAATGATCAACCATCTAGCCCAACAAAGAAAATTAATGAAATTAAGGAAATCTTCGTGAGATAATCACAGCTCCAGCTTCACCCCCCTTCAGACACAAAATATTTCCCCTATGTTAGAGGATGACGCAACATCTGAGTCATTCTAGTGGCACTCTTATAATCGGCTCTCTAGTATGTTATGGCTATTCCTCCTCCAACCAAGGGTATGACCAGGTTCCAAGGCGTGCCTAACTTTTACACAGACGCATCCTGATAAAACTTGGATTCCCAACCCTCCCACTAATCCTTAATTACTGCAATGGGTGTAGCTTAAATCAAGAATATTATGTTAAAACACCATGGAGGATACTTATGCAATCTCACTGGGCAACACTAATTGTACTTCATATAGTCGACTTCGTAAATGGGATATGGTTTCAGTAGGATTCCTTAGTCAGTGACTGATAAGAGAGAAACTTGAAACAGGAATTAAGTTAAAGATTTAGAAGGAGAACAGTGAGTAGTTGTCATCTTCAGACTTACCTTTTAGGAGAGCAAATGTATGCACTTGCATCTGATGCCTGTGGTCTGTTGAATCAATCCTCGTCGGTTCCACTAAAGTTAGAAAGACGAAGAAAGAAGGGAGCAAGAGCAATACGACTTGTACTCTCACTGCTCGTGACCACTGGACTGGCTGACCTGAGGTCAGAATGTATGGGTTGTTGCTTGTAAACAATTCCCCCACCCCCCTCTGTAGCAGGCGGGTAGCCTGAAAGATAACAAAACTCGCCAGTATGAAGTTTTTAGGGAAAAGGGAGCTTAAGGGATACCCTAACTAAAGGTGGCCCTGGTGAAACCTTCCCTGTGGGATAGGTCCCTAAACTAAACTTATAATCCTGTGAAGACGCTTGGTGGTTTTGGAACGTAAAAACTCTCTTGGCTTCCCTCCCGCACTGTTGTACACAGAGAAAGCATTTTGGTGCTTCCCCTTCTTTGTTTTTTCTTTCTTTTTTGGTTATACTCCTACTAGATCAAAGTAGAGAGGTCGAACAACATATAATTTTTTGTAATAATATATATATATATATATATATATATATATATATATATATATATATATATATATATATATATATATATATATATATATATATATATATATATATATATATATATATATATATATATATATATATATATATATAAGTTATTCTCAGGTACAGGGATCCGATATCGAACGAGTGAGAAATGTGAGAGTAATATACTCATACCATTTTATTTTATTCTTCTGAAATCACATTTAATGCGAAATCAGTTGAACGTGCGGTACAGAAAAAAAAAGAAATAATCCGAGATTTTTATTTTAGGAATTTACAGGATCAATCAATAGGAAAGTGGAAACAGTATTAAATTTTTCCGGCATCTCAATTAATCAGAACTTAGAGATGCTGGACGATGATTAAAATGTCGTTGAATGTACTATTTTTCGGTGAATACTCTTTTTGCCGTACAATAATTTTTTTCTCGGGAATTTAACTAAAACTGGAATCGTAATTAAAAATATAAACAGCGTAATCAAATATAACAAAACCACAAAGATATCTATATCGTTGGAAAAAATAAATATTAGAAAATTTACGTAGATAATCGAACACTAAAAAGGTATAAAATATTACAGGATTATAAAGATTATCAGCGAAACGAATAGCTATAAAAGTTTTACCAAAATATACATCAATAAACTACTCAAGTAAGCTTTTACATTTGTTCATTTTTAATTAGTAGTGGTAGGCTGATAAACATAATATATGAGCAAGGTTTTAGAGTAATAAGTTTAATAAATTAAGCATTCCTAGGCTCATTCACTATTGAATGTTGCTGAATTATTTTACCTATTCATCGAAAATGATTTTGAATAGTTCTTCTCTGAGAGCGTCCAGTCATAGGAATATTTTTAGACGGTGAAATGAACGTTTTGCTGCAATTCGACAGATATGAGGTTTATTCTAACCGACTGAATTGATTCTGAATCGGTAAAAATTAGGTAATGAGAGAGAGAGAGAGAGAGAGAGAGAGAGAGAGAGAGAGAGAGAGAGAGAGAGAGAGAGAGATCTGAGTACATTAAACATCTGTTTTATTCATAAACGAATTTCTTAATCTGGTTATGTTTTTTTTCTGTAGCGCTTTTTTTATTAGTTTTCTGTAAAAGAAAACTATTGTGACAGCTTTGTCTGTCCGTCTGTACTTTTTCTGTCCGCCATAAGATCCTAAAAACTACTGAGGATACAGGGCTGCAAGTTGATATGTTTATCATTCACCCTCCAGTCTTCAAACATACCAAATTGCAGCCCTCTAGCCTCAGTAGTTTTTATTTTCTTTAAGGTTAGGGTTAGCCATGTTTCGAGCGTCGGGCAGCGCTTTCCGGAGGCTGGTGACGCACCTTCACTCAACCGCATCTGGGGAGTAACTGAGCGTTGCAAGGTCGTAGCTGATACTTTTAAACAGCATTATATGCTGCACAGAAAAAACTCGATTGCGCCGAAGAAACTTCGGCACATTTTTTTACTTGCTTAATAACAAGTCAGTTGTAGTTTCTAAAAGATCTGTGTTCGATCCAAGAGGAGGATCCGTCTTTGTGCCCGTTTCCTAAAAATCCTTGGTACCCCTGCTGACCAATGCCACGAGTGAAGTGGGTTTCTAATAGGGTTTGAAAGGGCTTGGGTCTAGCAATCTTATTTCCCCCGCAATCCTCTACTAAAGACCAGAAGTATTATATATATATATATATATATATATATATATATATATATATATATATATATATATATATATATATATATATATATATATATATATATATATATATATATATATATATATATATATATATATATATATATATATATATATATATATATATATATATATATATATATATATATATATATATATATATATATATATATATATATATATATATATATATATATATATATATATATATATATATATATATATATATATATATATATATATATATATATATATATATATATATATATATATATATATATATACAAATGTCGCTTAATATCAAATTCACGCTGCCTTGGGAATATCCCCGATGGGTAATTATCACCGAAGGGGAATCTATAAGTGATAAATTATAAATTCCCCTTTATTCCTGAGGTAGCGTGAATTTGACATTGCGACATTTGTAGCTTCATGATTGTATATAAATCACGGTGTGATAAAAATTTCATATATATATATATATATATATATATATATATATATATATATATATATATATATATATATATATATATATATATGTGTGTGTGTGTGTGTGTGTGTGTGTGTGTGTGTGTGCTGGTAGGTATAATTTTCAACATTTAACTGAAAATCATGGGGAGAGTGATAGAGGCCAACAAAATCTAGTTCTATACAGATATTTTTTACGATATTTTCTGTGGCCCTTCCACCCACGAATATAGCCATTAGATGTATTGTATCGTGTTTGGCTCTAAAACAAAGTTTAATTATGACACATGAATAAAACATCTGTAGCATATTCCAGTCCGTCGCCCTCGACGTAGCTTGTTACCATTCCAGCAAGCAAACAAGCAGACAGATAGATAAACACGGATGAAAACATTCCTTGTTGCCGGAGATATGAGCTCCGAACTCCCAAGTCTTTCCCAAGAAAAGGAACTGCTGAGAAAAAGGAAAAATAATTTGGATTCTGTCAGACATATTTGATCTTTTAAAAGAGGCTAATGGAACCTGTCTTTTGCAGTGAAGAATATTGTCATCGTATTGCGTGGGAAGGGCTGGTAATGGTTTCCTCTTCGGAGTGAAGAAAAAGTAATGAATTTATCTTTCCGTGGAAGGTGTAGAGATATCTTATGGAATCTTAACTAGGAATAAGGGAACTTTTATATTATTTTCCCTATGAATATTGTTGCAAAAAACTTTACATTATCTAATTGGTGATATATATACATATATATTCATATATATATATATATATATATATATATATATATATATATATATATATATATATATATATATATATATATATATATATGGAAGTATGTATGTTCCAGCATAACTCTGAAATGCCTTAAGCAATTTCAACCAAACTTAGTATGCATATGACTTACTATCTGGAAAAAGGATACTGTTGGGGTAAGACATCACAAGCACCAAAGGACAACAAAGAAGTGGGGGGAAGGGCTTCCCTGAAACAGGGCTGGCTCTGTTTGTGAAACAGGGCTGGTTATGCCCATAGACTTAGTAACTTTACAAATTTATAATAGCTAATTTTGGTATACATATGACTAACTATCTGGAAAAGAATACTGTGGGGGTAAGGCATCAGTGGCATCAAAGGGGGTGGGGGTTGGGAACGGGGTGACGAAGAGAGAGGGTGAGAGGGAGAGGAAGTGAGAGAGTAGAGGGGGTGTTAGGGAGAAGAAAGATGGAAAGAGACAGGGAGGGTTGGAGAGAGAAAGAGAGAGGGAGAGAAAGAAAGAGTGAGAGGGAGACGAAGTAAGAGAGAGAGAGTAGAGGGGGCGTTGGGGGAGAGAGAGAGAGAGAGAGAGAGAGAGAGAGAGAGAGAGAGAGAGAGAGAGAGAGAGAGAGAGAATGAAATATTGAAAGGGAGAAGAAGTAAGAGAGATAAAGAGAGTGAGAGGGAGAGGAAGTGAGAGAGAGAGAGAGAGAGAGAGAGAAAGAGAGAGAGAGAGAGAGAGAGAGAGAGTAGAGGGGGTGTTAGGGAGAAGAAAGAGAGAGAGAGAGAGAGAGAGAGAGAGAGGAAGTGAGAGAGTGAGAGTGAGAGTGAGAGGAAGTAAGGGAGTAAGTAGAGGGATTTCAAGGCCACACCTTTGGGTGAGCTTCTGCTGTGATCGTGGAAATCCAGAGAGGGTTCGTGTAAACATCTGGTTGGCTCTGTCCGGCACTGGTAGCGGAGCCAAGCCGGCGCAGAGAGGGGGTCCGGATTACGATCTCCTGTAGGGAAATCTATGTGGTGCTCTGGGTCTGATACACAAGCGGGACCAGGCACAGGAATCCAATCTTGATTCGGGACTGGTACTGTCAGTTCGGCGGGGACATTCTTAGATTTCAAAGTAAAATGTGGCTTAACATTCGGGCCGGATGGAGATTGGCACTACTCACTGCACACAAGGGGCACTGGCAGGGAATATGCGTTAGCTTTAGGATCTCCAGGAGCGAGATCATTGTTGCGTGGTGGCACTGGCAATAGGGCACGGCCAGACACTGGAGGTTTCTTTGTGAGTGGCTCAACGTCCAAGCAGGACGGAGCAGAGCACTGCTCAGGGCACGCAGATGGCACTGGCAGTGGGCTAAAGGCACAATAGGGATTTCCAGAAGGGAGAACTGTAGGGCATCTCACCACTGGCACTAAGGCAGGACCAGCTACAGGCACAGTCTCCTCTATTGTGACTGATGAAGCCTGACACTGCTCAAATCCTCCACATGGTGTGGGCAGCGTTTCGGAGACATGGTTTTCTTGGATGGAATCGGTGACACCTAAAGTAGTAAGAGTTAGTGCCATCAGGATATTAGGTGTCCTCTCAGTGGAGATAGCAGTGGAGTGTTCAGGTTTGGGCCCGTAAGGGACCTTGTTTTCCCAAATCAGGTGAGAATCGGTAGAGGGTGCCACGACGATGGTAGGCATATGGGAGAGGGTGGCACTGGATGGCACTATCGTGTCACGGATTTCAAGAGGAGGGGCCTCCTCTTTGGTTAAGCTAAGAGTTGGCAGATGAGGCCAAGAATGGATTTGCAGGTTGCGAGGCTGGGGGCCCACCAATGTGTGGGTTAGGAGGAGAGACAGGGAGAGGGAAAGGTTCGGGGATGAATGCAGAGCCACCTGGCACTGATAGAGAGCCTTCAGTTAGGCGAAAATAGGAGAAGGAGGTCTCCTTTGGTTCTATGGGCACTACTGTCGTGTATTGAAAAGGGCCCGGTGAGTCTCTCCACAGTAGGAAATCCTGCCCCAATAGCAAGGGGTGTCCGGTAGTGGGCTTCCCAGTTTCCTAACTGATGTTCTCGAGTTCATGATGGGTCGCCATGAGTGACAGTTAGGCGAACAGTTGGGAGATCAAATGAGTGACAGTTGAACCAACGGATAGAAATGCGTTTGTCCTCCCAAACAGAGGCTTTGGCAAGCACTTGACTTCTCAGTATTAGACTGTGTCAACAATGTTAGCAAGCCTTTCTAGATATGTTTTAAATCTTACAGAAATTAATTTCCAATTGACGAGGCTGAAGGGATGAGAGCGTAGGTCTGATTGACAAAAAAAAAAAAAAAAAAAACATAGAGAGCAGTATCTGAATATAGCGACGGGAATGGTAATAATTGTAGAAAAAAATTTTTTTCTGGAGTATCTGGAGAACTATCGCTAGTATTTCTAGCAATTCTTTTTTTATTTTGCAAAAAATTAAGATGTCTTTTTACCCACGGCACATCATTGGGGTCCTTAACACACAAGAGAAAATGATATTGAAT
The DNA here is from genome assembly GCF_040412425.1 of Macrobrachium rosenbergii. Taxonomy (NCBI): domain Eukaryota; kingdom Metazoa; phylum Arthropoda; class Malacostraca; order Decapoda; family Palaemonidae; genus Macrobrachium; species Macrobrachium rosenbergii. The sequence goes on along the minus strand of NC_089783.1, from coordinate 9,584,822 downwards.
GATTCAGTGAAGACCTCAAAATTTGTCAGGAACACGTGAAACGTAAACAATACTTGATAATACAGATAAATCAAAGACATAATAATGCACGCACACACAAACACGCACACGCACTCACACACACATACATATACATATATATATATATATATATATATATATATATATATATATATATATATATATATATATATATATATATTCTTCTTCTTCTTTTAACGTGCTTTTTATTCCCATTTTTGTATGGGGTAAGCACGATGCCTTCTTTTGAAGAACTTTTTGATTTGGCTTTGGGGCAGACCTGTGGTCTCGATCGGCTGCCCTGCCTGACATCGCTTAGACCCCGGTACGTATGTTTCATGTATCATACCCGACCCAACGCCCTTTCTTCCCAGCAGCGAGAAGTTATTGCGCGGGTATGGCGAGAGTTCGAGACGTGTGAGATGTTTGTTATGTTTTTTAGAAGGTGTTGTAGTGGCTTTGTTTTGTGTGTGTATTTAGTCTGTAACATCCATTTGCTTTTTAAGCAAACCTATCCGTT
>NC_089783.1:9549281-9579281 GCF_040412425.1 Macrobrachium rosenbergii | reverse complement strand
GTGAAAAACCCCAATTTTTTAGGACATTTTGCTCATACAAAAGAAAGAGAAGATAAAGAAAGGTGTGAGGAAACACAGTGACTAAAACAGAACAAAAGACTTTTACCGTTTCGAGTTTATATCACTCATGTCCATATCCAAGTCATGTAAGGTCTTCAAGTTATTTTTTTCAGTAGTCTTAAATAAGCATTTAATAACAAGGTATAACTGGTAAGTTCTTAAAGAAAAGGAGGTTTAGAGGACCAAACTACATGAAAAGTTGTAACCCTGTCATCAGTTCTCACGTAATATTGTCGAGATTTCCATTTCCATAGCAACAGAATTCAAAACTTTAGACTTTCGTTGTGAGAGAAACATAAACAGAAGCCGTTAGTCTGAACTCGAAAAGGAAACTAAAACTTGTATTTAGGACTTTCTCACGCAGTGAAATCCATTTGCATAAACATTTTCAGTTTAGTTGATGTCCCTTTTCTTGAAGTTTTCTTTACCCTCTGCGCGGAAACATCGTTTAAAAATAAATGAGGCATGGGGCAGATGTTCATATACTCGAGACTTTTGTAATGGAGGAAACGCACCTGGGGAAAAGTGACAACACGCAGGACCAAGGTTTCTGACTTGCTATAAAAAGCAGATTTTATAGGTCGACAATAAATTCAACACCAGATTAGGAATATTTCTATTTGTTTTCACAATTGTAAATAATAGCAATTTGAGTACTAGTCGTTTGAATCAACCTATTTCATTTGCCATTGTTTGCTGCTTCTCTGAACGTAGTCGGTGCAGTAACTGGCCAAACGACATCAAGAAACACTTATTATTATTTTTTTCATTAATCTCATATTTCGTTAAAATGGAAACATGAAAGTAGAGAGGGTGGGTTCCATATATATATATGGAAGGCTACTGGATCTGAATTGTGCTTGATTGTTGGGCTTTGGTATTGTATATGCTCCTCTCTCTCTCTCTCTCTCTCTCTCTCTCTCTCTCTCTCTCTCTCTCTCTCTCTCTCTCTCTCTCTCTCTCTCTCTCTCTCTCTTGTAGTCCGGCTGATCTTTGTGTGTTTACAGTGCCCAGCAAGTGTTGCAGGGGAGTGGGTAGGACTGATGGGGAGTGGGAAACTGGTATAACCCTCACTGATGCTGGTGAGTTAGTTGGTGTGGTAACCATGGGGACCATGGAGGCGTTAGGAGGACTGGTGATTCGTACTAATGGTTATCATGATTTCTCTAAGAGAAAGGCTTCCAGAAGGAGAAGAAGGTAGCAATCAGATGCAGAGTCTATGAGCTGTGTAGACAGTGGTTGTTAATCGCATCACTTGAAGGTAACAAGAGAATTGTGTTGTGGTCACAACTGTGATATTCTGATGAGATTCGTCAGGATTGTATAATTCAAAGATAGTATCAAAATGAATATGCCAGACACATCGAATAGAGGTGATGAATTTATTCTATAAAGAGCCTTGTTTTCATGTCTGCTCGCTGCCTACTCAACTTCCATAAGGCCTTACGAATATAGGACACAGAGCCGAAGATAAACATGGTAAATAAAGCTGGAATTTTTACTAGCCTCCCTCGCATTCCTTATCTCTTTCCTCTTATTCCTGATCGCTCCCTCCTCCTTTCCATTCCTAATCCCTTTCTCCACCTATTACCATTTGAGATCAATTTTGACTATGTCAAAATTTTGACCACTGCTACCAGATTGATTACCATTGTACGCATACGTAGTGGTATTTGAAAAGAACTTTGCACTAAACATTACAACAAGACCAAATATTAAAAGAAAAATTGCAGTGATTCGTAAGGGTCAAGGAGCTGTGAAAATCATGAAGGTTAGCAGTGAATTTTGGGTTTAGCATCAAAATTCACTGCTAACCTTCAAAAAGCAACCAAGGCGCATATCCAATAATCACTCATCCTCTGAACTCTAACCTAAAGCTTCCTTACATCATCTCAGCCAAAAATTTGAGAGACCAAATCCAATGCACCATCATGGAAAAATCTAGCATCTAACAAGGGATTTGTTCCCTATAAAGTATGTCTCAGACCATGTGGTTATTTCCCATTAAGGAATATACAACTGAACTCCTCAGGACTCAGGTGCTTCTGTTGTCAAGAATATCACACCACCAGGGCAGAAACAAAAGATATCTGTGCCATCTGTAGCAAAAGGCATGGCACTCAGTAATGTTTGGATAAATTCAGTGGAGAAGAAATTGTGCTATTTGGTGACCTACTTGGTGAAAATACCATTACCTTATAAACAGATATCAAAGTTATAGAAATCCATTTCAGAGACAGAAATAAGGACTTGAAAGTGTTCAACTTTTCCTAAACACAGCCAAGCTTCTGCACCAATTAAGCAGAATCAGAATGCCAAAGAACAAAATGAACAAACTAATCTGAAACAGCCTGTGGGTTATCTTAACATACCTTCCCTGTAACTTACCATTGAGTCTTGAAGACTGAATGTCAATACTTTTCCATTTCTATGAGATTAATAAATGTATACTGTTAATATAAATATCCTTGAAAACATTACAAGAGTAATTTACATTTGTCTTGAACAAGTCATGCAGAAAAGTTACCTTTAAGATTTTTACAATATATACAGCAAAGGCAATCGGTGCGGTAGTGAGAGAGGTAGACAATTTGGGGTGTTTGTGGCTGAATACTTAAGACATTGGTTACTGTGCATTCTGTCAGTGCGACTTCTGTTACCTGAAGCAAAATCTATAATTTATGGACCTCCACAGGATGTTATCAGTGGTATGACTGCAGCAAGTTGAAGGTGAGATAACTGATGGTGCTTTCAACAATATTCTTCTCTTGATGAAGATTGGAAAACCGAGATCTTTGGGGACAGACCTTGATGCTAGGCCTATTGATGTTGTTAGCATGGATAGCACCACTTTCCCCACCCAAAATGGTAACGCTGAATCTTTACGGTTTCCCATGGTACAATTCAACACTGGACTGTTTCCATGCCTGTTGGACATGACATGGGAGGTGATCTCTTCCCTTCAAAATCTAATAACAATCTTAAGGACATCTATTTCCTTAAAAAGGTCACAGTACCATGAGACAATGCCCTAAACCTCTTTGTATCCTGAACAAGAAGTAAGGATTACAGGTGTGAAGACTTCGCCTTAAGGGAATGAAAATGGTAATTGGTCAAAAGAGTTCAGAGAACTGACACTTCAAAGAATGTACAGTGTCTGTAAACACAATTGTCTGTCAGAATCAAAAGATAGGCAACAGTCAGGTTTTGTAAAAATAATATGCACATGGGAAGTAAAAAAAAGTGTACCTTAGTTTAACCAGACCACTGAGCTGATTAACAGCTCTCCTAGGGCTGGCCCGAAGGATTTGATTTATTTTACGTGGCTAAGAACCAATTGGTTACGTAGCAACGGGACCTACAGCTTATTGTGGAATCCGAACCACATAATAACGAGAAATGAATTTCTGTCACCAGAAACAAATTCCTCTAATTCTTCATTGGCCGGTTGGACATGGGAAGTAGACATGATATAAAAAGTTAGATAGGAATACTCAAATGAAAGCTAAGATGGGGTAAGGGTGGCTATTTCCACATTTCATTAGCCAAAAACCACATTATTTTGGTTTAAATAGATGAACTGCTAGACCTAATCGCATTGTAGGTTTCAAAGGACGCTCGCTGACCAGGAAAGGAAAATCTTTTGTGTGGTCAGAATCAAGGCTGCAGGAACTAGCAACCTTCAAAAATATAGCAATTAAAAATATAATCACGCCAGCATATGACCCAGTAACTAACACGAATGCCTACCGAACATGCCTCAACCCCTCTTAGCTTTGTTCCCGCCACTTTCTATCCAGCCATTACCTACTCCATCACCCGCATACCTTCAATCCTCTTTTAACTACACCAGTCCCATACAAGAAGATAAACAGTGAATCAATAATCACCACTGTCAGAGGAAAACTTCTATTGTTCCTTGTAAAACAAATCACGAAAGCAACTGGGGTAGCTACATAAAGAACAAAGCAAGGAAGCTAATTGACGTTTAACTCTCCAGCGGACAGCCAAAGCAGTCTCCAGTAACTCTGTATCATTTCTTGACGCTACGCCTGTTCAGCTGCTCTCGGTAATTATAGCCTGAACTACAGAAATGCTGCTCTCGGTAATTATAGCCTGAACTACAGAAATGCTTTATGAATCACAGTTCCTCTTTTTTTCTTAAATAGATTATTTGTTTTGTCACCCGCCCATGAATTAACAAACATTTCTTTCTTAAGGTAGTTACTGAAATTTAGAGAATATCTTCCCTAAATATCATACTTTTCCTTAATGTCCTTGAAAATGAATAACTGAAATCTAAGGAATCTTTTTCTCATTTTCTTGAGCCTGGACAATTTTTTCTTAACTCCTCAGTCTCTGTAATAGTTTGTACTGAATTTCCCGGGCAACTACCTCCTGAGCTTATTTTATAGACACTTACAGATATGTTCATCTTGTTTTTTTTTTTTTTTTTTACCTTTTTAGTCCCGCAGTGTTCCTTATCCATCTTGGCCTTCTTTTACAGTGTTATGAATCAGTGCTATTATTTTTCTCCATTACTGACGAACACCGTAAGGTTTCTTATGTTTTTAGGTCAGCCTCTCTTCCCTTATTTTCCTTGAATATATGATAACGTTTCTCTTTCTCAGATTTGATTATCTCTTACGGGCTGCTCGTTGAGGATGAGCATGTACCAGTTTAATGATGGCATAATGAGAAAATTAACAACAACGCCAGCCTTCTTTTACTATTCCTTAGTGTCCAAGCTAAGTTACATCTGAGCAGAAAGTCTGGTTCTAAAGAACCTATTCTCATGTGTATCCTTTTTTCCTTTGGACAATTGATTCACAGTATAATTGAAGAAGAGGAGCAATTACAAAAATATACAACAATGCATAAGATAAATTCTACTACAACTGCAGTAAAATTTAAAATTTTTGCCACGAGAAGGGCTCCTACCTTTGCAACAACAACAACAAAGTAACAACACCAGGAGAAAACAAGTTCTAAAGAACCTGTTCTCATGTGCATCCTTTTTTCCTTTGGACAATTAATTCACAGAATAATTGAAGAAGAGGAGCAATTACAAAAATACACAACTCAGCATACAATAAATTCTACCACAACTGCTGTAATATTCACAATTTTTGCCACGAGAAGGGCTCCTACCTTTGGAACAACAACAGCAACAATAATAATAATGATGATAATAATAACAACAAAACAATGATAATAATAATAATAATAATAATAATAATAATAATAATAATAATAATAATAATAATAATAATAATAATAATAATATGGGCGCCGTTGCAGAGTGGTTTAGTTCATCACTGGACTGGTTAAGCAACATTGGGGCTGGTCAGTCTCTGAATGGGTCACCCTCCTACCTCAGCGTTCATTCCTTGGGAAAGGATCTTTACCACAATTTCCTCAGTCTACTCAGCTGTAAATGAGTACCTATCCCTAATGGGGTAGGGTCCAGCTACAGGTTAAATAGCAAAATTCAGCAATGATGGAAAGAAATGAAAGATTAAACGACAATGACGTAAATGGAACCTCTGGCAACAGAGGAGCTTCGTCTGAGAGCCAGGTATACAGCCCAGTGAGCAAGGAGGACGGTCAGGTACTTGGTCGTCTTCCAGCAACTGACCACCACAATGACCATAACCAAGAACCAGAGACTGGAGATACAGAGGCAAACCAGAAGAAGAAGAAATAGACAAGAGAAGAAAATAAGGAAATATGGAGATGCTACATCAGAAGCAACCCAACAGAAAGAGGATACAGAAGAAGATTGGTCAACATCTGGAATGAGAGGAATAAGACCCCTCAAACAGAACAGAGGCTGGCAGACCACGTAAGAAACATAAAGGGAAAGAATTGGCTCTCCACAACAGGAAGAGAGGAACTGGAGAGAGAAATAACACCCAGCAACAAAGGACAAGAAGACGAACTAGGAGACGATACCACAGAAGATGACAGGAATGATGAGCTACTAAACAACAGCACACGCGGAAATACCGAAGCTGTAACAGAGGTCGGAATGGGTGGAACACATTAGACAATGGTTGAAGCCAGATACAGAAAGAACATAGATCCCCTCCATGGGAGAAAACAAGTGAAGTTAATGAAATAATGAGACTAATACACACCACTAGTATCACAGAAACAAATAGTCAGGCATATGCAGGAGCAAGACTATTAGTAGAACTCATGGGGATACAGACACCAATACCACCATCACAACCAACCCAACAGAAACCAAATCAGCAACCGCCTTGGAAAAGGCGCCTGAAAAACAAATCATGGCAATTAGATCTGACTTGAGTAAACTGAAAGAGATGGCACACAAGAGGCTAAGAAGCAAGAAAACAAGAGAGGAACAGCACGAGAAATACAAAGTACAGGAGAAGGGACTAAACAACACAATAGAAGGTATAAAACAGGGGCTTCAAGCCAAGGCGCATAAGATCCAACAATACACGAACAGGAATAAAGGGTACCAATAGAACAAACTCTTCAGAACCAACCAGAAAAGACTATACAGCCAACTAAGAGGGGAAGACAACCACCCAGAAATTCCTGATGCCAAGCAAAGTAAAAGACTCTGGGAAAACATATGGAGCAATCCAGTATCACACAACAAACATGCAACAAGGATCCTGGAGTCAAAGCAGAAGAAATGGGGAAAATAAAACAAAGATTCATTGAAATCACTACAGACACAGTCAGACACCAACTAAAGAAAATGCCCAACTAGAAAGCCCAGGTCCTGATGAAGTCCATGGATACTGGCTCAAAAACTTCAAGGCCCTACACCCACGAATACCAGAACAACTCCAGCATTGTATCACAAACCACAATGTACCCAAATGGATGACCACGGGGAGAGCATCCTTAGTACAGAAAGACAAGAACAAGGGAAATATAGCAAGTAGTTACAGGCCTATCACCTGCCTAACAATAATGTGGAAGTTACTATAAAACTGCCTAGAGGATACAAACACCATCCCTCACCAACAGGAAGGCTGCAGAAGGAAGTGTAGGGGCACAAAAGACCAGCTCCTGATAAACAAAATGGCAATGAAGAAGAACCAACCTAAGCATGGCACTGATTGACTACAAGAAAGCCTTCAACATGATATCGCCCACGTGACTAACAGAATGCCTGAAAATATATGGGGCAGAGGAAAACACCACCAGCTTCCTAAAAAATACAATGTGCAGCTGGAATACAGTACTTTTTGGGATAAGACTAGTAGAGGTTAACATCAGGAGAGGGATGATTCCCATGACAAAAGTACTGCAGAAGATGGATTCTGGGTACCAGCTCAAGAAAGGAGGCAACAGAATTAACCATCTGATGTTCATGGACAACATCAGGCTGTACGATAAGAGCACCAAGAGAATAGATACCCTAATCCAGACTGTAAGGCTGTATCTGGGACATCAGGATGGTGTTTGGAATAGAATAAATGCTCCTTGGTCAACATACAAAAAGACAAAGTGACAAGGACTGAAAGGATAAAGCTACCAGATGGGAATAGCATCAGACACATAGATGAGACAGGATACAAATACCTGGGAATAATAGAAGGAGAGGATTTAAACCACCAAGAGATGGACACAATCATGAAAGAATATATGCAGAGACTTAAGGTAATACTCAAGTCAGAACTCGAGATACAGTGCAGGAGTAGTGGAGTGGACAAAGGCTGAACTCTGCAGCACAGACCAGAAAACTAGGAAACATATGACAATACACAAAGCACTACAACCTAGAGCAAATACAGACAGACTATACCTAACATGAAAGGAAGGAGGGAGAGGTCTACTAAGCATAGAGGACTGAGTCAACATCGAGAGCTGAGCATTGGGGCAATATCTGAAAACCAGTGAAGACGAGTAGCTAAGGAGTGCACGGGAAGAAGGACTGATGAAAGTAGATGAAGACCCAAAAATATAGAGACAGGAGAATGGAAAACAAAACAGAGGAATAGCACAGCAAACCAATGCACAGACAATACATGAGAACTAGCCAGCAATGAAACATGGCAATGGCTACAGAGGGGAGAACTCAAGAAGGAAACAGAAGGAATGCTAACAGCTGCACAGATTAGGTCCTAAGAACAAGATATGTCCAAAGAACAATAGATGGAATAACATCTCACCCATGTGCAGGATGTGCAATATGGAAGACGAAACCACAAACCAAGTAGCAAGCGAATGTCCAGCGTTTGCACAGAACCAGTACAAAAAGAGGCATGATTCAGTAGCAAAAGCCCTTCACCAGAGCCTGTGCAAGAAACGCCAGCTAGCTTGCAGTAATAAGTGGTACAAACATCAACCTCAGGGACAGATAGGAAATGATGAAGCAAAGATCCTCTGGGACTATGGTATCAGAGCAGGTAAAGTGATATGCGCCAATAGACCAGACTTGACACTGACTGACAAAATCAGGAAGAAAGTATCACTCATTGATGTCGTAATACCATGGGACACCAGAGTAGATGAGAAAGACAGAAAAAATGGATAAGTATCAAGACCTGAAAATAGAAATAAGAAGGATATGGGATATGCCAGTGGAAATTGTACCCAAAATCATATAAATACAAGGCACGATCCCAAGATCCCTGAAAAGGAACCTGGAAAAACTAGAAGCCGAAGTAGCACCAGGACTCATGCAGAAGAGCGTCCTACTAGAAACAGCGCACATAGTGAGAAACGTGATGGACTCCTAAGGAGGCAGGATGCAACCCAGTACCCCACACTATCAAAACCCCCCAGTCAAATAGGATGACTGTGATAGAAAAAAAAGAATGATAGTAATAATAATTGAGACGACACTTCAAATGCCACAACTTGTCATTTTGTTTTTCTTTCTTATGATTTTATTCTCTGATGGCGCTAGTTCATATACAATATTTTAAGGTTTAGTGGTTGAAATACTATACCAAATTTAACCTGTTTCTCTTTAATTAAAACGTCCCAAGTGCATGCTATAACCATCTGTAAGTAAATGAAATGTTTTAGATTAAGCTGGATATGTGACAACAGGGGCTCTTAGGGAAAAAAACAATCAGTAAATACGTGAATGTTCATGGATTTTATTAAGTTTTTAAAATAAAGCTCGTCGTTGATTGGCCGACCCTTTACCTCTTTAAGATTCTTTAGTTGCTGTGCAGACGAAGTAGGCAATTATAGAATAAAATATGGTGCGGCTGGTCCCTGTAGATACTTTGGTATATGGAAGGGATCTAGGCCAACAGACGTTGTCTCTGTGGCATCGAGGATTCACCGGTACAGGGGCGACTCCCGTGGATAAATGATGAAAGTATCTTATCCTTAGCATTCATAGAACCCGGAATTGTTGAGTCTGTAAGGCATCCGTCAAAGTCGGCGGCGGTCGGAGGGGATGTGAAAGCTTTCAGTTGAGAGTAAGATGGAAAATAATTCAACCACCTCAACAAATGGCCAGGAAACTATGACAAATACCACCAGAACATAAAAGAAATGAAGCCAGTGCTCAGCCACAACGCCATTCTTTTTTTTTTCCTCTTCTTCTCCTCATCTGTCTTCCCGACTTACAAAGAGGAGAAGGAGAGTAAATCTCTTCCATGTCTTACCACTACCCGTTCACTCTTTTTCCACCTACACCAATTCCATCAAGCCTTTGGAACCTACCAACGCGAGAGAGAGAGAGAGAGAGAGAGAGAGAGAGAGAGAGAGAGAGAGAGAGAAAAGAATGGATTATCAATGTTGGCAGACTAGAACTTCTGATGTCTATTACAGAGGTCATTACGAAAGGAAGTGGAATCGACTTCAATAGAAACAAGCGTGGAAGATAATTGACGTTGCCTCGCCAACAGACCGCCAAACCTTCCTCTAATTACCCAATTATCGCTCCTCGACACTTCTTTTACAGCCGACCTTCTTTCGGTAATTAGCACTTGAGCAGCAGTAATTCTTTATGAATTAAAATTGCACTTTCTCCTGTACTATATTTTTCCCTTTTCCTTCTCGGTTCCCTACGTCCGAGCGACTGAAACTTTCTCATTATTACTCTTGCTTTCATTTAAGGAAGTTACTATAATATGGGGGATATTTTCCTTTATATATATATATATATATATATATATATATATATATATATATATAATATTATATGTTTGGGTATATATATATATATATATATATATATATATATATATATATATATATATATATATATATATATATATATATATATATATATATATATATATATATATATATATATATATATATATATATATACATATATATTCTACTCTTATTTTCAACTTGGATGTTCAGTCCTGTGGAAACTTGCTATTAAGGCCTATGCCGCTTTATCTTGTACAGTAATTAAAAAAGTTTAGTGTCAGAATCCATTTCGGAGAGTGATATTTTTGGAAACGATAACAAGTTATTCGCATTTATCTAAAATAATGTTCGGAAAAGAAGTCATGAGTTGAAAGTGGAAATTATTAGTGCAGATGAAGCTGATATAATATTAATAGCAGTACGTTCTGGTATAGTAAAAGAGATGCCGGGAAGGAAAAAGGTAAATTGCGAAAAGAGAGAAATTTTTTTTTTTATTTAATATGAAAACTTTCATAGGGGCTCTGGAAATAAAGCTCATGAGATTTAAATAATTTCAATCTATCTATAGCAGGAAAAAATAAAAGTTAAGCGTGAGAAATTTTAAAGAGACTATCCCTGAAATGTCAATTACCATGGAAATATATATATATATATATATATATATATATATATATATATATATATATATATATATATATATATATATATATATACATACATACATATATATATACCTATATATAAATATGTACATATATATATATATACATATATATATATATATATATATATATATATATATATATATATATATATATAAATATGTACATATATATATATATATATATATATATATATATATATATATATATATATATATATATATATATATATATAATTTTTCAGTGGTATATATATATATATATATATATATATATATATATATATATATATATATATATATATATATATATATATATATATGTATGTATATATTTATATATATGTTATATATATATATATATATATATATATATATATATATATATATATATATATATATATGTATATATTTATATATATGTATATATATATATATATATATATATATATATATATATATATATATATATATATATATATATATATATATATATATATTTCCATGGTAATTGACATTTAGGGATAGTCTCTAAAATTTCTCACGCTTAACTTTTATTTTTTCCTGCTATAGATAGATTGAAATTATTTAAATCTCATGTTTTTATTTCCAGAGCCCCTATGAAAGTTTTCATATTAAATAAAGAAAAAAATTTCTCTTTCCGCAATTTACCTTTTTCCTTCCCGGCATCTCTTTTACTATACCAGAACGTACTGCTATTAATCTTATATCAGCTTCATCTATACTAATAATTTCCACTTTCAACCCAAGATTTCTTTTCTGAACATTACTTTAGATAAATGCGAATAATTTGTTATCGTTTCCAAAAATATCACTTTCCGAAATGTCTTCTGACACTAAACTTTTTTAATTACTGCGCAAGATAAAACGGCATAGGCCTTAATAGCAAGTTTCCACAGGATTGAACATCCAGGTTGAAAATAAGAGACAGAGTAAAGGAAAGCTGACGGAAGCAAAATGACACGAACTTACAACTTCTAACAAAAGAAAGAACCGGGCGATTATTAGATAAAATGAAGGCAGCAAATGGGACGAACAATTTCTGATTGCGCCCTCAGGCGGAGAGAACTCAAATTCGTCCGTGGAAAAAAAAAAATTGCAAAGACGCTATGGGGAAGTTCAAGGGCTAATTTAAGGTATACGGTGAAACTTCATCGACTAAAGTCACAGAGAAAAATTAATGTAGATCTCTTACCTGTAATCATGGCAGCCTGAAAGTAACGAACGCAGGGTAATTTCCTGATTGATGAAGTTTTATTCTTGAGGTAACGAAATTTTGGTGCATTTTGAATACATCATAGTTGATCATTAATATTTTTTCAGTATAACTTGTGGGTAATTTGTTTATCATTATCCATTGTCATCCGACGGTTGGACACTCAAATTCTTGGAAATGTCTTATATACATTTTGCATTTAGATTTATTACTCTTTGACACTATAGGTATAAGAAAGCCTCTCTTTCAAGCTACCATATTCCTTTAAACAGCTGTGTTTTTTTACAAGTGGACTTCTTTAGTCAGTTCCTCATTTTTCTTGCATGTATTTTCTACCAGAGATGAAGTCAAAAGACCTGAGTCCATACGTGATTCTACATGTACATAACGCGATCACCTTCTTTCATACTGCATATTGTAAAATTATTCTTGGATCATATGACATTTACATTTCATTTCTCTCTTATAAAGCATTTCATCTCCTATACAAAAATACATTTAAGAAAAAGAGATGAATAAATTCTTTCAAAGAAACACACATTTCTGAAGACATATTTCAGTGTAGGAGAGCTCATTCCGCCAATGAGGTATTTTATAGGTTCTGTGATGCATATTCCTTTAGCAGCACCCAAACGCTGTTTAATGAGATCTAAACTATATTAAGGAATCTCTTAAAAACTTTTGGGAGAAGTTTGTTGTAAATTCATCTTTTTAGCTTGAGTTCCAAAACCGTGAAAAAGTGCCTAACCGGTGTGGATCCATAATTGTAAGAGCAATCTCTCTCTCTCTCTCTCTCTCTCTCTCTCTCTCTCTCTCTCTCTCTCTCTCTCTCTCTCTCTCTCCTCTAGGATTTCTTGTTTGTTAAGGATGTTCATCTCACTGCCGTTCTTAATTTAGGTAACGTTACGATACAACATTACCTTCCCACTACTGGCAAATAAAGCATACACAACTTACTTTCGAAATTAACTATTAAAAAATGGACATATATTAGAAGAGATTTAAAGTTGGTTGATATCAAATTTTCCGGTCTTGTGTAATCCGAAATACTGCTAAACGCCTAAGGTCAGTGGTAATGCCTGGCAACCTCGTTCCGAGCGACGCGCAGAGAACCGGAAGGCTCTGTCTGTCTGGTGCCAGACTTTTAAAAGGGAAAAGGCATAAAACGATTTTAGTTTTCTGAAAAGAAAACTATACTGCCGGCTTTGTCTGCCCGTCCGCACTTTTTTCTGTCCGCACTTTTTTCTGTCTGCACTTTTTCTGTCCGCCTTTAGATCTTAAAAAACTACTGTGGCTAGAGGGCTGCAAATTGGTATGTTGATCATCCACCCTCAAACTATCAAACATACCAAATTCCAGCCCTCTAACCTCGGTAGTTTTTATTTTAGTAAAGATTAAATTTAACCATAATTGTGTTTCTGGCAACGGCATAGGATAGGCCACCTCCGGCCTTGGGTTAAAGTTTCGTGGGCCACGGCTCATACAGCATTATACCGAGACCACCGAAAGATAGATCTATTTTCGGTGGCCTTGATTATAAGTAAAATTCATGGCCTTTCGCAGCTAAGCACCGCCCACTGTACGCAAGTGATTGGCTAGCTCTCGAAGGGGGAATGACGTCACACTAGTCAACAATCCAAAATGATTGCCAGTGCTGAGCACGGATTTGACTCTGTTCGGCCATGTTGAGCTCCGTGCATGAAGGATGACACCACAGATTTTGAGTTCCCGGAATTGTGAAGTATGCAGTTGATATATGCAATAAAAGATATATCAAGTTATTATATAATATCATTACAAAGATCTTGGATCAATCTGTCTGTGCATCTTTTTATTTTTTTGATCGTGCGCAGCCTAAATACACAAGCATCTTGCTTTTTTTTTCTAAATTGGTCTTTGCCTACACAAGCGATTACACATAAACGTTGGAATATAGACAGCTTGTACATCTGTGTGTCCTCTTCCTTCATTGATGATTATTAATATGGATTGACTCCTGCCTCCTTACACTAATATATATATATATATATATATATATATATATATATATATATATATATATATATATATATATATATATATATATATATATATATATATATGTATGTATATATATATATATATATATATATATATATATATATATATTATATATCTATTAATTTTCTTGGCTGCCTTTCTGCAGGTAATTCTAGAACAACAGCATGCACCACTGGTGATGGTCCAGAACCACCAATGGGATCAGCATTGGTTCAAAACCCATCAGCAGCCGCTCCTGCACCTACACCAAGTATGGTCAGTTGTTTGTATGTGAGCGGATGTAAACGGGGCTGGTGCTGCCCGTAGACTTTTGCTGACTATTATTAGTTGGGTTAATTTAGCTGTGGGTATGGGTATGGTGCAGATTTGGGTATGGGTATGGATATGGGCATGGGTATGGATGGATATAGGTATGTGTATGGGTATAGGTATGGGTATGGTAAGGATATGGGTATGGGTATCAGTACAGGTATGGGAATGGGTATATGTATTGGTATGGTACAGATATGAGTATAGGTATGGTACGGATATGGGTATGGGTATGGGTATCAGCTTAGGTATGGTATGGCTATGGGTATGGTTACAGGTATGGGTATAGTGCAGATATGGGTATGGATATGGGTATGGGCATGGGTATAGGTATGGGTATGGGTATGGTACAGATATGGGAACTAGCAAATGCGAGCGATAGCGAGCAACTGCTAGTATATATATATATATATATATACCTGAGAGACCTGGGTTCGATCCTGACGTGAGTCAGAAATTTATATATATATATATATATATATATATATATATATATATATATATATATATATATATATATATATATATATATATATATATATATATATATATACACACACACTTACATACATACTGCTTAAGTGCGTATGCACTTAAGCAATAAATACAAATAATCATTCGTTGTCATGTTACTTCTCTAACCTTTTCCTTCCGTAATCCGAAAGGTTCTTGTGATCAGACGTTCCCCTGACAGCCGCCAGGAGCTCCTGAATGAAACATGAAAGCGATCATGAAATCTTTAACATCCTGGAAGGAAAAGTTTCCCTGGAAGTTTTTCATTCTCGAGGAGAGTCTTCGTGATAATTAATGTCAGAGGAGCCTACACCTCCTCTCTCGCTCACTATCTCTGTCTCTTTCGTTCACTCTATCTTCCTGTCTGATAGATATATGTATATGTATATATATATATATATATATATATATATATATATATATATATATATATAATTGTTATAATAATGCTTACCTAAAACTAAACAACAACCCCTTAGAATAGTAATAAAATCTTTCAACAGTAAATTAAAAAGAATCCTGGAAAACCACAAAGGTCTCACAAATCAGTTTTCAACGATTTTACATTCATTGTCGTATCTATATGGGCTAGTAAAACCACATAAAGAAAATAATCCTATGAGTCCAATAATTAATTCTGTGGGTTCCGTAACTTATAAGCTTTCAAAATATCTAACATAATTATTGTCACCGTTGCTGGGAACTATTTCTGGTACCCATCTTAATAATTCTTTAGATCTGACTGACAAAATCAATGGTATTACAGTCAATTCAGATTCATGGTTAATAAGTTTTGATGTCTGTTCCTTAGTCAGTAAAGTACACATTGACTCGTTAATGGAATACCTTAAAGATGAATTGCATAAACTTGATTTGCCATTAAGAATTAGCCAGGTCATAGAATTAATAACATTATGCATATGTGATTGTAAATCTATTTTCAACGGGAACTTTTTAAATAAACATTTAGTATGGCAATGGTAAATCCACTTTCACCTGTTCTTTCAAATTTATAAGTGAAATTTTTTGGACTCCTTTACATCCCCAAGTTTTTCCATTTTCTTGTAACATAGTACCGTCATGATGTTGATATTTTAGTCATCATACCCAAAGTTTTGGATGTAAATAACATACTGGCTTAATTAAATGAGCAAGTCCCTTCTATTAAATTTACACTCGAGTTAGGGAAGATGAATGTTTAACTTTTCTGGACATTCATATTAAAAGAGAACCTTTTAAATGTAAATTTAGTATTTATAGGAAAAAGACAAACAATTTGACATGTACCCTCGGCAAGTAAAGTGAGGATACAGTTTTCATTAGATTTCGTTCATCGAATTTTAATTTTTTCTTACAGAAAACACATAATCTCGGTAAATTTACTCTACAATATGAAAATACAATGCAAATTGTATCATATATGTTAAGTCTGCAAAGCAAAAATGTTCAGAAACTTAAAGACACCATGCATGTCCGAAGTAATCAGAACTTCGCAGATGACTTCGTTCATAGAGATCTGAAAGATAGTGTGTGGATATCTCGGTATAGCACTGTTTATCAGAACGGCAATATTTACTCGTTTTCCATTATGAACAGGCTTATTATTTCATCATCACACGAGGTAATGATAATTTTCTTTAATTTTTACACATTCATATTTGTATTTCACGGTGTTAAAAGTCAGCTGGAATTAATGGCAGTAAATGTTGTGACAGCTAGGGTAGGTTGACCAAATCTATTTAAATCCGCAAGAGTGTTCTCTATGATGTGAGGAGCACTTCCACTCTCTCTCTCTCTCTCTCTCTCTCTCTCTCTCTCTCTCTCTCTCTCTCTCTCTCTCTCTCTCTCTCTCTCTCCATCGCTAAAACATACTATACAAATACAGTATCGTTCAATCTCTAAAAGCAAAAAATAATGAAATGAGTAGCTCTACATATAGGCCTAGGCTTACACAACAGCAATCTCTCTCTCTCTCTCTCTCTCTCTCTCTCTCTCTCTCTCTCTCTCTCTCTCATCATAACATTGCATTCGTTCCTTTATTGTTCCCTACGTTTTTCGTTGGACATTGCTCAAATTTAACTGTTGATTTCACCATGGAAGATCGCGTTTCCGATTATGCAAGCAATCCGTTCATTGTGGTATCATAAATTCATTTGTGTAAGGTTACTTGGCAGGTTATGTCGAAAGATGTTTATTTTGCTCAGAACTGTCGCTACAAATTACAACTTTAACGAATACTGTAAAGCTTACTACTGAATTTAAGTATCAATGATTTCAGAACCGTAGAATATGATTGAAAGTTATAGGAGGTCAAGCAAAAAGCAAACGCAATAAGACTGAAGCTCCTCCACCTTTCTAAAGTTGCCAGATGTCGCATTATTGACCAATATTTGTCCGAAGATTTAAAAAAACTGTATCCTAACTTTCCTTGCCGAGTGTACACTATTATTCAGGACATCATATAAAAATCAAAATTTCAGTTTTTTTATCAGTGTTTCTTCGAGCATTCTGAATAGTGAGTCCTGAGTTTTTAGATCAAGAATTCAAAAACATCAGAAAAACAGGAAGAGATCTATGCTCTCCAACCCACATTATGGATATCTGTTACAATAAAAAACGATAGAAAGACCTATGAAAACTCGGGAAGAAGAAAAAAGTGTCCTCAAGCACCCTTTGTTTGCCACATTTTATGGGATTTGAAGCTGTAAAAATTTTTTTTAATTGCTTAATACAGAAATTTATCCTTCATATATAATATAAAAAAAACATGCTTATAAAAAATAGCCCCAGAAAAGATAGAAAAATTATAAACAAAGTTCCTTGTATGGATGTGATTTATTTTACTTGGGTCAGACCAGAAAAGAATTAAATGCCAGATTAAAACAACACAAATATTCAGTACCAACAGGTCAGACTAACAATGCTCTATTTTTGCATAGAAGTGAAAAGTCCCAACGAATATACTGGACACAGAGAAATGTAATATAACGGAGTAATGAAACTATTTCCAGGAACTCGCTGCAGTACGTTATAATTCAGTTGACCTGGGATAAGAACCCAAGTATAAGCCAAGGATTATTTTCTTTTGACCCTGTAATAAAATATCTGTTCCAGAAGGATTTGAAAGAGAATAAAAAGGATCACCAGTGGGTAGATTTTGATGTTAATCCGTTGACCGTTCTATGACCTCCCAAATTTTTTGTATTCCCTTAGGACTTATACCCACTATATATACTCTGTTGTCTCTGTATATCTTTAGTTGCTGCTGTGACCATGTCTTAGCATCTCCATTATTTCACTTTCTCTTCTTGGCTGTAACTGTGTTCATATATATATATATATATATATATATATATATATATATATATATATATATATATATATATATATATATATATCACAGTCTCGATGAGGTCGTTAGCTCTTACCTCGATAAGTATCAGTAACTTTTATCAGTGCGAGACCAAGCTGGCATAACTCTCACTCTCTCTCTCTCTCTCTCTCTCTCTCTCTCTCTCTCTCTCTCTCTCTCTCTCTCTCTCTCTCTCTCTCTCTCTCTCTCTCTCTCTCTCGCGACAACTAAGTTACTAAGTGAGTCAAGGATTAACAGCAAAGTCATGTCTATAAAAATACAGTTTATTCAAGAGTCTAACATGGCAAATGGTTTGGAATGAATTAAAGATGTAATGGAGAAATGGCAACCCAAAAACAAGTCCAGCTAATATACAACATAGTGCTACCAAGTCTAACTAATTAAGTCTACATCGTAAGAGTCAAAATTTGTCTAACATGACTGAAGTCACGGTATGTCAAGTTCCCTTCCATTTATTTGACCTCTACTAAAAACATCTGAGGAAATGAAAAAAAAAAAAAAAAAAATTTAAACAGGCACAGAGAAAAACAGATGTAGGATCTCACCCACGTTACTGATCAAAAACCACACAAGAAAATACATGGCAATAAAAATTCAAGAAATGTAATAAAAACCATATGTCATAAAAATAAAAATCGGAATAAAAAACAAAAGATATTCAAACAAGGATTACATATGGAAGGAACAGTACAGGTTAAACATAAAAAATTATAAAGCCCATTCGGTCTTTTGAAAATCAAAGCCTCAGCTCACCTCACTAGCAGCTCTTAAGCACTTCCATGGGAGTAGGTCTTTCCCTAGAAAATCACCGGGCCCGAATGCCAAACGGTGTACCCAAAACATGAAATCTACTCTTCCTATGTTCCGCCCATCAGAGTGAACACACGAACGAACTCTCATCCGGAACCCAACGACTTCCAGTCGCTGGAACATTCCGATGTAGCTAGGGCATTGTTTAACGAGCCATGCAATTTGTTTCCAAGGGAAGGAAAGCTGACCACAGGCTTCCTCAACACTGTCTTACACACACGTAGGCACTAATTCACGTTTCACTTGCCCAAAATACCTCAGACTCAACAGAAATGCTTCACTAACAAAAAAGCAAAATATATATCATTATTCATAATGCTTTTCAATAGCTTGGCCACCACTGTGTCGACCTCGTCATGAGAGGAGTAATGAGTTCTACTGGGCCGACTCATGAATCATCTGAACAGCAACACTCGGGCTGGCTTCTTTTTGCCGCATTGTTTGTTTGCTCATTTTATGCACAGCACCATTGTCATGATGCAAGAATCATTCCAGGTTCTTTCAAACTCCAAACAACAATGTTTCAAAACCAGCAATTGAACTATGGGAAATGAATATAAAAAGAAAGTCTCACAACACTGCAACACATTTATTCACAACCTTATTTACAAAGAAAACAAAATGTTGTTTCCCCTTTGCTCTCATTCAACGTAACTCTAAACAAAATAAATCTAAGCAGTTATAGATAGGGGGAACAGGTTGCAAGGTAGAGCCAAATTAATACTTAAATGGTGGCACAATGACCTTGGGGTTGAAGACGCCACAGAAGGGCAGCTGGGAACTCAGCAGAGATGTTGCTGGTATGATGACCTCAGGCTCGCAAACATCACAAAAGGATGTCTTTAGGATGAGGCAGCAAATGCTGATTCTTCAAGAATTCGGAGATTGTGCAAATGAAGGGCAGGAAGGGCTGAAGACTCGTTCTCGCTACAGGTAGGAAGGGCTGACTACTTCATGTTGTCACAGGCAGGTAGGGCTAAGCAACTACTCCTCCACACAAGCAGGAAGGGCTGACTACTTTTCTTCGACACTGGTAGGCAGGCTCGCTGCTTCACCTCGTCTCCAACATGGAGGGCTTGGGACTTCTCATCACAAGCAGGAAGGGCTAGCTGCTTCTCTTCATTTCGGGCAGGACAAGATTTTATGGAGAAAAGTAAGGGGCATCTGAAGGGGATACTCCTGTCAGAACCTTGCTTTGTCTGATCTCTGAGTACCGTCTCTGTCTCTGTCTGTCTACATCTCTGTCTTGGGAAGTCTCATCTGGAAGCTTATATACCCCTGTATGGGAGGAGCTAAGGACGACAATCGTTATTCCCATATAAGGAGTTTTTTTATTTTCTGCACAATGATTGGTTCCTAATAACCTCCCACTTCCGGTCACACCATAGAAGATTCTGACGCAGTGTGGACCAAATACTTGTCCACGACGCCTTGACAACAGGAACTGACTGGTGAGCGAACACAGAAAGCAGTATGTCTTGGAAAAGAGACATTTCTTTTTCAATATATTTCATCATTATTTCATCTACCCATAACAACCACACAGCATGGTGACTAAGACTGCCATCAATGACAAAATGGGTGAGAGTATGTAGTGTTCATGGATGAAGAAGAAATTGTCTTTAGGCGGTGGAGGAAGTGGAGGAATCGTGGTTTTGTCCCCTCTATGAGAAGGCACAGGGATAACACCGTGCTCCACTTGAAGGTGACACAAGAAGATAGGGTCGTTCGAGTTGTACACCATCCTTCTCAGCACCACAAATTTCGGCGTAACCAATTGACAGGATGCATCGAAGAGGAGGGATCCTTTCAGGAAGAACGTATCTGAGGCGTTGTTGCACAGGGTGAACATATGCCAGCTTGCATAATAGACTGCCATGAGAGTCTCTGTAGAGGTCACATGGTACTCCAAAGGAAACATTGTAAAGTCACAGTCTGAAGGTGACTGATTATGAACAAGCAACAGTTCACTTCATAAAAAGTCGACGTTCTTTAGAACAAAAATCCTACTATCACAAACATATCTGTCATGAAATAAAGTACACCCTGACTCATAGTTAATAGCAGAGGACTGATACTGATCTCCTAAAATATACATAGTTTCTATTCCATCCCATGTCACCATCGCACCGTTAAAATTACTAGGAAAAGGCTGGATAATGAAGCTGTGAAACTCTTTCTTATTACTAACAGAAACCTCCACAAGCAACCCTTTATCAGATAAGCGTACTTTCAAAATCCCATAATAATGATACAAATCTCCCTCTGTGAAAATTATTTGTGAACCATAAAGATATGCTGCATCCTTCAAAGCAGATTCTAGAACCCCCAGTGGTAAAATGTCCCCAAAAATAGGCCCCTTAGAAGCAGCTATAACTGCTTGAACATGAGTTTGAATTACCATTAATAGACTGCTTCTTTCTCAACATTAAGTAAGGTAGTTTGATAAGAGGAAAAACAATTGAAACATCTAAGTCTCCCCAAACACCATCAACAGTAACCAGCAACCTATTCAAAGATGTCCTCAATTTCTCAAAACCCCCTCATAATTTATTATTGCTGTCCCATAACTCTGTCAAAGATTCCCCTGTATAGCTAATTCTGCCACCACTATTTTAACTCTCACTAAACTAGCAACTGACACACTAGCTAACGTCCTTATAACTAAAACTTCTGACTATCGGTGTAACCAAAGAGGTAGAAGATATTGTACCTGGAAGCCATGTTAAAGTTTCCGTAATCTTACCCTGCACCCTATCTGCTGTAACCTTAAGCTCAGTAAGCCAAACACACCATGGACCGAACAGATTCCGCCCAGTATTCATCTCGTCCAACAAACCCATCAGCTTCCTCACTTTATTCTGAGACGTTTCCAGCTCAGTCCTTGCTAAGCTTATGTCTTCAAATTCAATACTTATAGTCACACAGTCAGACAACAACCACACTTTATGGTCTTCTTCTATAATCTTGCCCGGAGCCAACCGTACTCCCGCCTTAGCATAGGCAGCTACCCCAAGGACAAGGAGCAAACAGAACTTTAGCATCTAAAAACAAAAGCAAGAGAAACCTTTAGATAACCAGACCCTGGAAAAAAACAAAAAGATACGACTACAATGCTAATCACAGAACCCACCAACAAGTCGATATAACAATATCATAAAGTTTCCTTAACTCCTCTAATATGCCAACAGAACTCTACTATCTCCATGCACCTTATTTAACATAGATGACCTCAGCATTACCAAAATTCCAACAACTAATTATGCCAAACTGCCGCACTTGTACAGAAAGAAAAAAAACACAACAAAACAGACTAAAATTAGACAATCAAAATCCATAAAACTCTACAGACAAGAGTCCTCCCACGTTAAAAACCCCCAATTTATGTTCCTTGGAAACCAGAAAAGAAAATAAAAAGAGAATAAAAGTACATAAGAAAAAGAAGAAAAAAAAGAAATGAACCCATAAATTCCCCTTTAAGCTGTCCTCTTGATCTTAGATATATGTGTCAACCTGGAGAATCACATTTTTTCATCTCAAACAACACACCTATTCCCTTTTCATTATTTCCACAACCCGGAACAGACCCTCAAATTTAAGCCCTAATTTATAATTCAACTGATTCCTAACATTTATTTTTACAAAAACCCTATCACCAACAGCAACTTTAACATTATCTGACTTAGAATTGCTCCTGTCAACCATTTCCTGCTTCTTCAACTGAAGATTCTTGGCAAGGTGCGTGTACCTCTCCTTAGCCTTAGAGACCAATGATCTGACCATATCATCACAACCAGACTAAAAAGATAACAAATCAAATATGCCTCATGCTGGATAAGCAAACACCGCTACAGTGGGAGACATCGCAATAGTATCACTAACCATGGTATTAATGTTATGCCGGACCTGCGCGATATACTGATCCAAATTCACATCATTACGCCCTACAGTGACTCTGAGAGCCTCAGTTACTTTCCTGTTGACCTGTTCAAATAACCCATTGGCTTCTGGTCGATACGGAATAATACTTTCCAAATTCCCATAACCTCCACAAGACACTTTAACTTCTTATTCACAAATTCTCTCCCATTATCTGTAATAAGTACCTCAGGAACCCTATAACGACAAATATACCCATTGAAAAATGCAATTGCAACCTCTTCCGCCGTCTTATGCTTCAAAGGAAAAATCTCTACAAACCTAGTTAATTCATCCACAATAACCAACAAATGCCTCTGGTCATAACTAGATTCACAGAAATTGGACAAAACGTCCATGTGAAGCCGTTTGAAAGGTCTAGTGGGGATAGGAAACAAACCCAATTTACAAGAAGTAACCCTCGCTGGCTTGAATGCATTACAAACTGAACATCCCCTCACAAAATCCTCCACTGGTGCGAGCATGTTTTTCCAAAAGAATTTACCCCGTACATTTTGATATGTCCTCTCAATACCCAAATGTGGCCTACCAAACCTGTAGTGAACAATATCAAAAACCGTATGTACTAGGCTCCTTGGGACAACTATCTGTGTTGTATCTCCTTTATCCTCACTAATCCTCAGCTTATACTTAACTTCCTAACTAACAAAATACCCTCTAACTCTAGATCAGCAAAAGGTAATCTATAACCCTTGCTAACCAATTCCCCTCTAAGAAATGCCTTTGGATCTGCCAAAATTTCACCCCCTCATCCTGTTTAGCCTCCACTAAACTAATATCCGAGTCTATGCAATCACCAGATACACAACAAACATGACAACCCTCTGAATCATAAAAACTCCTACTAAGGGCATCACCTAAAACATTATGTCTGCCTTCTATATACTATGGAATCAAAATCCCTAATTGTCAAAAGCCACCTAGCCCTCTTCGGGGAAAGATCCAACTTATTAAAAAGATCCAACAACGGCTTATGATCTGCAAGAACCTAAACTTTGTTGCTCATCAATGACTTCTTAAAATGAACCAAACTAGACACCATTGAAAATGCCTCTTTGTCAGCAGTGGAGATAGACCTCTCATTACTATCCCCTGTCTTAAACTTCCTGCTGTAAAATGTGATAGGATGCAATTTACCATCAAATTTCTGCATAAGGCAGGCCCCTATGCCATCGTGACTGGCATCTGTCACTAACGTGAAAGGTTGCTCGAAATCTGGAAACTTCAGCACTAGATGACTCATTAAAACCTTGATTTTCTGAAAGGCTAACTGTTGCCCCTCACCCCACACAAACTGCACGTCATCCCTCAACACGTCCGTCAAAGAAGATGACAATGTGGAAAAACCTATCACAAATCTATGGAAAAATCCTGCCATACCTAAGAAAGAACGAATCTGTTTCTTATTTCTAGGAGTAGGAAAGTCCATGATCGCCCTGACCTTATCCCCATTTACCCTGACACCTTCTTTAGAAATAACACGACCCAAATATACTACCTGCTTCTTCAGGAAACCATACTTGGCTAGTTTGATTTTCAAACCTGCTAACCTAAGTTTCTTAAGAACCTCCCTAAGTGCCTCTAGGTGTTCCTCTACTGAATCAGTGGCAATCCAAATATCGTCCATATACACAAAAATGGACTTCCCTAACAATCCATGCAAAACTGTATTTACTAATCTCTGAAAAGTCATAGGGCTACCTGATAAACCAAAAGGCATTCTCATAAACTAATTTCCATAAACAAATCTGGCATACACGCCACAGGGTAGCGATCTGCGACAGACTTTTCATTCAGCTAACAAAAATCTACACAAGCGGATTGAGCCATCCTTCTTAGGCACTGCTAACAATGGAAAATTAAAAGGTGAGGAAATAGGCCTAATTATGCATTCCTCTTCCCACTTATTGACCTCCTGCTGTACCTATTCCCTAATCTTAAAAGGGATCCTATACAAAGGGACAAAAAATAGGCTTAGTCTCATCCTCCAAATATACCTTGTGTTCTAACCCCTTAGTTAACCCAAACTTATCCCCTTTAAGAGCGACGATATCTGCAAACTCAGCCAGCACATCACCTACCCCCTCTATATACTTTCTAATCAGCATTAGCTAAATTATCTCTAAAAACCTGTCTCCTGACTTGCAACTCTGCCTCCAAAAATTCATTGTTGTTCCCTACAATAGCAACCTATTTATCTTCATCAACCCCGTCTTCAAATCTACAACATAAGTATCCTTCTGATATCTCCTGACTGAATCTTTACAGTTTAGTAATTCTGCCCAAGTAACCCCTGTATTGGACACATTACTTATAGAAACTGTACTCACTACACCCTTGAGCTTCTCGCTACCCTCACTCACACACACCTGTCCGGGCATTTTCACGTCTTTGACCCAAACTTCCACCAGAACAACCATACCTGGGCCCAAAACCACTTCTTCCAACAAAATACCTTCATAAAACTTCTTCCCCCCAGAAACATTATCAGCAGCAATCTGTAAACCATTATCAACTCCCGATTCCTTATCATTATCCCTTTCAATCTCATCCATTTCCTTGTACAAGATGAAAACCCCAGGTACTCTAACAGTAATACCTCCTACCCCTGTATAAACCGAGATTCTGCTCCACCAGCACACTGGATGGCCCAGCAACAACGTACTTCCCAAAGCAGCCTCTCATATAACCAAAAATTACTCTGTGATAACCTTATTTCCCAGGGACAAACAAATTTCCATGTAACCTAAAACACTCAACCTCCAAAAATTCTGCTGATCCATAGATACTCTTGAAAACCCCGTTCTATTAGAATGCCAGAACCCTGAGGTGCATTCCTAAATTTACCCCGTTTAAGAACCGGACAAAACTGCCAACTGTGCTCTGAAGTCTTGCAGACACCACAATATCTCACCTTAAAAAACTTTTTTGGTGTGACCCTGCCTATTGCAGTTAAAGCAATGGACCTGCAACATTGAACCCATAGAACCCCTACTATCCTTTGTCATGGCACATAACCTTGTAGAAGGGAAACTAGAATCACCCTGTGGTTGGTGCCCTGGAATAGCTCCGCAAGCCTTCAGCATCACATTTAGGAAAGTACTATCCATTGTAGGACATTTCGACATGTGCTTGAGAATTTTAGAGAAAAGCAACATCAGAACTGTCTACTATGGCATCTGGAACTAAATCTAATGAAAGAGTCCTGACCCTTCCGAATCTTAAATAACAATCTAAGGTCCCAAACTGCATCTCTGGCTTCAGCCGTCCCGTATGCTGACCTCAGAAATTCCACGAGATCATCCCATGACTCACACTTCCTAAATTGACGACTACTACAAAACCGCTGTCCGGTATCACCCCGATCTAAACTGAGGAACCCTTTTGCTTCATTCAAAGCCTCTTCACCACCCGTAATTTGCTTGGCAACTAGGTAATTCGACACACCCTTGATAAAAATTCTGAGGGATTATGGAAGAACTCCATCAGCCAACCCAGGAAATGGTTGGACCCCGGAAGCAACAGACGTGAACTTGTGGATGAGAGTCACTTTATCCCTATCTCTGCCACCCTCCAACGTATTGTTGAGATTAATAAAACTACAAGTCCCAACAACACGACCTAATCTCAACTTCATACACTACTATTAGTTCCAAAAGAATATCTCCGTAAAGTCAAATGGGAAAACCCACTGTGGGAGAAAAACCAAAAAAAGAAAAAGAGAAAAACAAAAACAAAAAAATCTAAGAAATGTTTATTCCCAATAACATAACAAGCCAATCAATTATTAACCCAAAAACGAAAAATTCCCCCCCCCAAAGAAAAAGAAGCATTTCATAATATCTCTAATTAGCTTTTAATTACCAATGCGAACAGCTAATTGCAAAAATACATTAGTCACCGCCAACAGCAAACTACATCAGTCTACCCACAAAAAACATAGAAAATGGGCTTAGGGAGAATGGGAAAGGAGGACGCATACCCGTCACCCTGTTTCAGATTCGCTAAAGCCAGCAAAGGATCTGACTAACAAACACCCTCTAAAAAAAAAAAAAAAAAAAAAAAAAACTGATCGCCCTTGAACCGGCTTGTTCCCCTCACTACAACCAACTCAAAGAGGACATTTATGTAACAATATCCGCTGTTGTCTTCGCTAACCAGCACTGCTAAAGTACCTAAAAAATAATTCACTAATCTGTAAGGAAACACAATAAGCGCACATCTTATGACAAACAAAACGCGCCCACACATCACACAAGATTATTAAGTACCAACCGAGCGTCTCAAACCTCTGGCTCTCCCCAAACGGAAAATGATTAAGTCATCAGTCACGAGTGCCAACCTAACTCCTCAAAGATTAATAGAACACGCCCTATTACGCCCTACAATCCTAATTTCCATGTCACCAGTCTCCTCAGAGACGACCACAGTCCTCATCAGCTGCCACCAAAACTATAACGGCCTCAATGAGGTCGTTAGCCCTTACCTCGAGAGGTATCACAGTAGCGCTTGTCAGTGTGAGACCGAGCTGGCACTTAACTCTCTCTCTCTCTCTCTCTCTCTCTCTCTCTCTCTCTCTCTCTCTCTCTCTCTCTCTCCGACCATGTGACTCAGCAAGTCAATGATTAACAGCAAAATCATGTCTATAAAAATACAGTTTATTCAAGATTCTAACATGGCAAATGGTTTGGAATGAATTAAAGATGTAATAGGGAATGGACAAGCCTATATCCCAGAAATGGCAACCCAAAAATAAGTCCAACTAATATACAACGTAGTGATACCAACTTTAATTAATTAAGTCTCTACATCGGAAGAGTCAAAATTATCTAACATGACTGAAGTCACGGTATGTCAAGTTCCCTTCCACTTATTTGACCTCTAATCAAAACATCTCAGGAGATAAAGGGGAAAAATAGAACTTTTTAAAACAGGCACAGAGAACAACAGATGTGGGATCTCGCCCACGTTACTGACCAAAAACCACAAATGAAAATACATGGCAATAAAAATTGAAGAAATGTAGTAAAAAACAAATGTCATAAAAATCAAAATCGGAATTAAAAAAAACAAAAGATATTCAAGCAAGGTTTACAGGTTAAAAATTAAAAATGATAAAGCCCATTCGGGCTTTTGAAAATCAAATTCTCAGCTCACCTCACGAGCAGTTCTTAAGCACTTCCACAGAAGTGGGTCTTTCCCTAGAAAATCACCCGAATGCCAAACCTGTACCCAAAACGTGAAATCTACACTTCCTATGTTCCGCCCATCAGAGCGAACTCATAAACGAACTCTCAACCGGAATCCAACGACTTCCAGTCGTGTTTTTGGGAGGTCATGAAAATAGGGGAGAGAGAGGTTGATTATCTTGAATGCCTCTGGTAAATCTATGTTCTTCTTATCACCCCTTATAGTTCTGACTGATTTGTTAAATTGGGGAGCAATATTTGTTGTGGTTGAAACGTTCATATGGTGTGTGTGTGTGTGTGTATATATATATATATATATATATATATATATATATATATATATATATATATATATATATATATATATCTATATATATATATATATATATATATATATATATATATATATATATATATATATATATATATATATATATATATATATATATATATATATATATATATATATATATATATATATATATATATATATATATATATATATATATATATATATATATATATATATATATATATATATATATATATATATATATATATATATATATATATATATATATATATATATATATATATATATATATATATATATATATATATATATATATATATATATATATATATATATATATATATATATATATATACATATATATATATATATATATATATATATATATATATATATATATATATATATATATATATATATATATAATCATGAAGCTACAAATGTCGCTTAATATCGAAATTCACGCTACCTCGGTATATCTCCGCTGGAGAATTGTCGCCGAAGGGGAATTTATATATGTGATAAATGAATTGGAATCGTCGGGACACGAACCCATGACGAAAACCTATACAGCGACTCCAGTGGACATTTAACCATTGAGCCATCAAGAGAGGTATAAGTCTTTTGCCGAGATGTCGTACTGCTTTTACCCATCGTGAGCGGGGAAATGTACTAGCCTCGGCAATGACCCACCTCCGCCATGACAGTTCATTGGTACGTTTGGAACACGCAGCTCTTATTATGAAATTTTTATCACACCATGATTTATATACAATCATGAAGCTAAAAATGTCGCTAAATATCGAAATTCACGCTACCTCGGTATATCTCCGTTGGAGAATTGTCGCCGAAGGGGAATTTATATAAGTGATAAATGAACTGGAATCGTCGGGACACGAACCCGTGACGAAAACCTATTCATCGACTCCAGTGGACATTTAACCATTGAGCCATCAAGAGAGGTATAAGTCTTTTGCCGAGATGTCGTACTGCTTTTACCCATCGTGAGCGGGGAAATGTACTAGCCTCGGCAATGAGCCACCTCCGCCATGACAGTTCATTGGTACATTTGGAACACGCAGCTCTTATTATGAAATTTTTATCACACCATGATTTATATACAATCATGAAGCTAAAAATGTCGCTAAATATCGAAATTCACGCTACCTCGGTATATCTCCATTGGAAAATTGTCGCCGAAGGGGAATTTATATAAGTGATAAATGAATTGGAATCGTCGGGACACGAACCCGTGACGAAAACCTATTCAGCGACTCCAGTGGACATTTAACCATTGAGCCATCAAGAGAGGTATAAGTCTTTTGCCGAGATGTCGTACTGTTTTTACCCGTCGTGAGCGGGGAAATGTAGGCAAGTAGCCTCGGCAATGACCCACCTCCGCCATGACAGTTCATTGGTACGTTTGGAACACGCAGCTCTTAT
>NC_089783.1:9531781-9544281 GCF_040412425.1 Macrobrachium rosenbergii | reverse complement strand
ATACATTAATTATTACCGTAATTGGATATTTATCATTATCAAAGATATAACAGTAAAATGACGCAACCTTTAACACGATTAAGTCACAAACCACAATATAGCAACCAACAACCCTCTAACATAATTATATACCAGTTGAATTAATGATCCTAAAAAAAATGATTAGAGCAAGTCATACACGATGGAAATAGCAGTTAGTGTTCTTCAAAGCTTCCTGTATGTTGCACTCATATGGCTGCCATGAATGATTGAGGAAATAATTCTGCCCAATTGTGCTTAGGATTTCGAGTGTTTGTGCTTGAAATTGTCAAAGATATTCATTAAAAATTTGGAGCACAATGATAACAAAACGAAAATATGGCTAATGATAAAATA
Organism: Macrobrachium rosenbergii; assembly: GCF_040412425.1. Taxonomy (NCBI): domain Eukaryota; kingdom Metazoa; phylum Arthropoda; class Malacostraca; order Decapoda; family Palaemonidae; genus Macrobrachium; species Macrobrachium rosenbergii. The sequence continues at coordinate 9,543,906 of NC_089783.1, read as the reverse complement.
ACCTCACAAAGATGTTATAATCTTTATGTTCTACATGTCAGGCCAAACTTTCCAGAATAAATCATGAATCAATAGGTCTCGCTCTTAAAACAAGGAATTTCTTTAAAGAATTCATTGATTCGGATATCAGCCGCATATCTATGTAAGACAAGAAACCCAGTACTGGCATTATTTCTGAAAACTGTCAATCCATGAAACCAAAGTAAAGTTCTAATTCTGCTAATAAATGATATAGATCTAGCACTGCTCTTAGTAGTGCTTTAAGTGGATATGGAAAATGAACATAAGGAAATTTGAACATATAATAACTCTGTAAAAAAGATCATGTAAATGTACACACACACACAGACACACACACACACACACACACACACATATATATATATATATATATATATATATATATATATATATATATATATATATATATATATATATATATATATATGTATATATATATATTTATATATATATATATATATAATGTATATATATATATATATATATATATATATATATATATATATATATATATATATATATATGTATATATATATATAATCTAGTTATAAATATAGCATGCTACAGTATTTGTCATATATTTTTCCTCAGTAGTGACAAGACGATAGGCAGTCTCGGATAAAGTAAGTTACAGAATAAAGATTCTCAAACCTTCAGAAGACAGTTTTAATATGAGGAACAGAAACGGATTGAGATATTAAAGGGCAGTGCAGGGATCAACAATACTAGATCCCTCCTCTTTATATATATATATATATATATATATATATATATATATATATATATATATATATATATATATATATATATATATATATATATATATATATATATATATATATATATATATATATTTATATATATATATATATACTGTATATATAAAGACAGAGTGATCTAGACACTGAGCTTTAATGTCTCAATCCGTTTCTGCTCCTCATATTAAGCGGTCTTCTGATGGTTTGAGAATCTTTATTCTGCAACTTATTTTATCCGAGACTGCCTATCGTTTTGTCACTACCGAGGAAAAATATATGACAAATACTGTAGCATGTCATATTTATAGCTAAATTATAAACTTTAAATTCCACTTAGTAGTAGGCAGTAAAGAATTCCTGGTAATGGATTCCTGATTTATTTGAAGGTGTAAAATAAATTTTCTTTAGTGTTTTCATATGAAAAATGGCAGTTTTACCCATGTAAATAACTCTTTTGAATGGCAGCGGGTAAACTATTGGTTATGATTAAAAAAAAAAAAAAAAGCCATTTCGCAGAGTACTTCATAAACGTTATGTTCCGTTAAAAGACGTGTCGTGATGTTTGTGCCGCCGTTTTAGCTGGAATTCTTCTTTTTCATCAGAAAACAGACGATTACTACTTAACTTAAATATATCTTGCTTTTCTGAAAACGAGATGAAAAGAAATCGTTATGAGAATACCAATAACTACATTCGTGGAACTACCTTTGTGCCACTGGGCACTTTTGATTTTCCATTTGTGGTTCGGTTCAGTACAAAGGCGCCACTGTCCCTTCATCAGTGCGATCCTAATTACAGTTTGCGCTTCACATATTTTGTTAATTGGATGACCAGAGATTCTTATTGCCTTCTTCACTTGCAATGGCTAATCATCGGTTATATATTGAAATGTTACTTTTTTTGTTGAGAGAGAGAGAGAGAGAGAGAGAGAGAGAGAGAGAGAGAGAGAGAGAGAGGGAAAATTATTTTTCTGTAGTCAGTAATGGATTTTACTCTTATACTCTGCCATTACACCAGGAATGGAATGCAAGAGGATAAACAAAGGAGTCTAGAATGTAAGTGAGAGATGAAAAGAAGGCACTGTGTGAAAACAGAGAAGTGAAGTGAACAAGAACTTTAAGTAGAAGTTCTGTAAGGAAGCAAATGCAGTGATGAAGGTTAATGAGCTTTTGGAACCCGGAATTGTATATAAAAACAGCGGTGCTGTCCAAAGGGATTCAGTTCTGAGTCAAAAGAGTAAGTATTTTTAAGATTTGTTAATTGTGAAGGATAGATCAAAACAGATGTAAATGATGCAAAAGTGGGAGGGTTTAATATAAGTTTTAAATTACTTGTGGGAATGACTGATAAGAATGTATGGAAGGCACACTTGGAAAATATGATTGGGATGCAGACTCAGGTGTTACCTTGTTGAAGAAAACGTTTATAGTTGATCGGTCCTATGTATAAAATTAAAGTGAAGGGATGAATGTGATGCTTCCAGAAGCCTAACATTACTCAGCATACCAGGGAAAATATTTGGCAAAAATCTGACTAAAAAAGTAAAGCACATGGCACAATGACTGATAGAGAAAGACCACTGCATGTTTATGAGTCATAGAGATGCAATGTGGTATTGTTAAGGATGTGTGATGTTAAAGTTGATTTTCTGAGAGCTAAATGTATGAGGTATTATGACTTAAGTAAAACATAAGTTTGATTATGTAAACAGTAAAATGGATTAACAAGGATTTGGGAGTAAATTTACCCCGTGATGGTAGGATTTGCGTAAAAGATTCGGAGGATACTTGGAGTATCTGTGGAGGCTAAGTTCAGAATGTAAGAAAGATTTGTTGAACCAGCCCCCCATTGTGGTGGTGAAGTTCGATCTTGATGAAAAGTAAAAGTAGTAGGAGCGGTAGAGATGAAGTGTTTGTACCGTATTTAAGGCATGAAAAGAATTGAATGGCGAGAAAAGTAGAGATATATAAAACTTTTTATGCGGGTTTTCTCTATAAATTTTACAATGAAAAGTCAATTGTTTGGGGGCTGTGAACACTATTTTGTTTATTTCTCTGACTCTTCTGATGATGGGAGGATGGACTTATTTACAAAGAAGAGAGGTTTTAGTCATGCCCCTTCTTTATCATACAATACTATGTAATTAGGAGAAGGCTTGGTACAGTTGTAATTTCATTTTTTGGGTTCAATACGCATGAGAAAACATATAAGTTTCATGTCTTCTATTCTTTTAAAAAAGAATATCTCTCTTCTGAAAAACATAATCCTACAGTCTGTGGTAGGTACATTGACTGTTTCAATGATCTATCAATAATTCAGTGAACTAAATCCCTAAAGGTTTCAATTAGACACTGATAATGGTTGCCCATCGCTTCAGATATATATTTTTAGACGTAATAGTATACATAGAACGTCATTATCTTTATGGAGAATATAAACCTAATGTATGAGCTACATACATAATACATATATTCACCAAAAAGCGTGCCTGCTGTCCTCTTTAAACATATTCGTGGAAAATTTTAGATTAAATATTCTGTCGTATCATTACCAAGATGTTGAGCATTTTAAGGAACTTTCTCCAAAATTAGTAACAAAAACGTTTTCCAGAAAGAAGAGGAAAATATTCCAACACAAAACGGGCTATCAGTTTAAGGAAAAACAGTTACATTGCTTTACCAGAAATCTTTAGGATGCAGCAAAAATTCAGCTGTTTCAATAAAAGTGATGTAACAAAAGCCAAATCGGGTAGCGCTGTGATGTACAGAAATGCAGTCAGATATAGAATATCTACACACAGCAAACATGAAACAACAGTGAAGGAAGCGCATTCTGTGGTTAAATTGTGAAAGGGACAGAGCTCCAAGGACAAGAACCCGTGTATATAAAGATAAGTTAGATATGGATATCAAAATAAATCAAAATATCGAACTGTCGGCCTACCCGCTCACGTCTCCTCGCTGTTGGGAGAAAGGGAGCTGGGGATTCGGCACGATACATGTGCTACCGGGGTCTAAGCGATGTCAGGCAGGACAGCCGATCGAGGCTACGGCCTACCCCAACGTCAAATCAAAAAGTCCTTCAAAAGAAGGCATAGTGCTTACCCCATATAAAAAATGGGAAAGAGCACGTTAAACGAAGAAGATAAAAATGAATCGTCGTATACAAGAAGACATGAATATTTTCAGCATAAACAAGAAACTGAAATTTGAACATTGTTTAGATATATAGCAGACTTTATAGCGATGAACCCCATTTCTTTTCAAATTAAATAGTGATGACGCTTATGTACCAGGTGTCTAAGTAGATGGAACTCAAATGCCCCCAACTGCTGATTCTGTAGACATAGTTGTAGACATAGATCATAAAGATGAATGAGAGGTGAGAACCAAATTTATGGTTTCTATAGGTCTTTTATAATTTCATGATTAAAAAAAAAAAATACTGCTACGGAGCTACTATTTCTATCTGAGGTGATGCTAAATACTAATGCTGGGCTTAGCATGAACTCTCTCCTCATGTTCCCACTGTGATGTTTCTTCAAGAAAAGAACGTATTCTTCTTAAAAAGATATATTTACGGAAGTATAGACAGAAACAGCAATGGAGTTTTCCTGCCTTAATAGATCTATACAGCAAATGGACGTCATGAATTTGAGACAAACTTTGGTTACCTAGGTTTGTTTATAATTACCAAACGATCATTTTGCAGATACAGATTTTTAACATAAACAATAGAAATGTCATTCACATTAACACTTGCTACATCTTCCTTTTCCAAGAAAAGTTATAAGTATAGAAGAAAATGGAACATAAGAATCTTTCTTTTATATACAGATCAAGTCTAACCAAAATAAATTTGTATACATAAATATCTTAAGAAGTATTCGGGTAACCATAGCGTTGAGGGAGTCGCTTTATTCCTGTTTATTCGTGTAAAACTTGTAGCATCCTTTTGAGTTTCCGTTTCTAGGTTCTTTCAGTCGAACCTAGTATAACTAACTTGTGCTCTTGAAATATTTAACTTGTGCTCTTGAAATATTTCTTAATCTTTTAAACATCTGTCCGTATCTTCATTCTTTTATTCACCAGCAGCTATTAGCTGTCTACGATGTCTTCTGTACGTCGTCTGCTATTTTGACTGTGTATGGACGAGGAACCAATTCTTTCATAAAGGCACATGATGTCCAAATCTTTCTTCCAGGTAGCCTCATGCAACCAGCTTCTCCTGGCCTTTTCGGCGCACGCTTTCTTGATTCTCTCTCTCTCTCTCTCTCTCTCTCTCTCTCTCTCTCTCTCTCGTTATGTATATATATATATATATATATATATATATATATATATATATATATATATATATATATATATATATACTGTATATATATATATATATATATATATATACTGTATATATATATTAGAATGTTTGTATATTAGTTTGGCTTCTATAGAAATCCGACCCGCTTGACAGACCCAGACAAAATTTTGCATACTGCCTCTATGTCACCCCAGAAAGGCTTTTAACTCAAATCAAACGCCTACCCCGTGACAGACATGCAAACACAGACAAAACAAATGAAAAACTTCGTTTTTACGTCACCTCTTCCTTCAGTGTTACTGGGTTAATTCTTATTTTTCTCCTGACACTCCACCTCTTATTCCACTCGCTGTCAGGCATATGGTTAACCTACAACAATAAATCCAAATCCGCTGTAACATTTTTTTTTATCAGAAACTACATGAATTTTGATCATAATTTATGATAATTATTAATATAAGTTTTAAATATATACCTCATCGCTTACTTGTATTGCTAAATTAAATATTTTTGACTGTTACAAAACATATTTCATAGCTATAAAGCAACAGCACAAAGATTTTCTCCCTAAACACAAACATGCCAGTTATCTGCCTTATTTGCGAATGCGTAGTACAGTAGCTGCTAGCTCAACACACATGCAAGATGTACGATGACAGTATATCCTTTTTCTTAATTAGTTCAAATGTGAATTTCCTCATCAATTCGATCGTTTCTTCTTCGTTTTACCCTCGGAAATCGTTATAGTGACTACTTCGTAGCGCCACGATGGTGTAAATCGTTATGAATTCGGTTTAAATAAGGTTTAATGGGTTTTCCAGCAACAAAACTTCACTTCACTGTTGTTGCACGAGAGACTTTCTCCCCTCCCACACACGCACACAAACACACAGACACGCCTGAGCGTGAGTGCGAATTGTAGAAATACAATACTTTTTATTTATTGTCTTTGTTCAGTGGAGATGCTTTTTATTCTCTTCTGATAGAGGAACGCAACTTTCCCTCCCACTTCCTTCCCCTCTATCTTCCCTCACCCTCCCCGCCCCTTCCCCTCCAAATTCCCCTTCCCTTCTTTTTCCCTTCACCTCCCCTCCCCTTTTCCCTTCCCCCTCCCCTCCCCTCCCCTTCCCCTTCCTTTTCTGAATCCAATCGAGAATTGCTTCTGTTCTCAAGCGATACCTTAACAACATAGTTGACCGCTGTGATGTGCAAGCTGCACATCTTAGACAAAGACTTCCCTGAGGGTATACAGAGAACAACTTATTCAACAGCAACTGAAGCACCAATTCCCTTTATTGATGCCGATCTTTGTTTTGCGAACTACCATCATTCACATAGATATCGTTCTACAAAGGTGCATTGTCTGTAAGGATATCTGGGAGTTATAGTAAACCTCAACATTTGTTTTCTATTGGATTTTTCAAGAATTGTAATTTGTATGTCATTCTTAAGTAATTGTTATTTCTATTTTGAGTAATAATGGATACAATTATGGACACCATTTATGTTTTCTGTAATATACAGTCCTTACAACTGTATATGTAAAATTTTAACATTTTGATGTTTTGTTAATTGCCAAATAAATATATGAAATTCTCAAGCATTATTGTTCATTGTCCCTTTTAAACGTGGCTTGTCAATTAGTAGTGCGACAAAACGGTTGTCAGACAGTTGCTGTACTATGTGAAATCAGTCTCACTCTTTGTCATTCATATAATAAAGAGTGCCAAACAATATAATAAACTTTCAAAAACATCTGTGGACTGTCACAGAATTTGGGCAATCTGTCTGATCTCTTGTATGAAAAGGTGTATTATTTCTGGTCCAACAATAAGTGTTTCATTGCAATTTACAGTCTATCAACTTTTACAAAACTTGACTTGTTTATGTCTTCATTCAAATTAGCACGGCCAAGCGTGTCAGCAATATATTATGCTTGCATTCCAGATACTGAATCCATAAATTATAATTCTGTAAGTAAATAGCATCCTTCGCAAACGAACGGGGGCAACTTCCAAAGGCTTCTTGAATATAAATTCCAAAGGTCTATGATCACTTTTTACGCTAACTTTATTTCTACCAAATAAATACCGATGAAAATGTTCACAAGCAAATGCTATTGCAAGGCATTCTTTCTGTATCTGAGCATATCATTGCTCTGAACAGTTAAAGCTCTTGAAGCAAACGCAATTGGCTGTTTTTTCTGGAAAAGAACAGCACCTACCCCATACTGAGAAGAGTCACACTAAACTGCAACTTCATCCTCCAAGCAATAGAAACGAAGAACTGGAGTTTCTGATATTGTCTTTTTCGCTACTTTAATGCCTACTCTTGAGATTTCTGCAAAGTAAAAATTACATTATTGTGATTAAGTTCCCGCAGTGGTTTTGTAAGATCAGTTAATCTTGGTAAGACTACATCCGTGGGTTCAAGAATTCCTGTAATTAACTTTAAGCGGCGATGGCTCTAGTCTATCAGCAGTAACCATATGACGAATAAGTGGTAATACTACCTGCCTCAGCTGAAATTTATCAGAACTTAACACAACATTACACTCCTTGCAGCGCTTTAGAAACGCGTGAAGGTTACGATCTTGGTCTGCAACTGCTTCTTTATGATTTTTACTACGACCATATACCACAAAATCATCTGCAATCACTTCAATTCCTTTTAAGTCTTCTGTCAGTTGATGCGTACTTCTTTGAGAAACTTCAGGCACTGAACTGATACCAAATGGAATTCGAGCCTTCATACCTCCCAAAAGGAGAGTTAGGTGTAGTCAAACAAGGACTCTTGTCTTCTAAAGGTATGTGGCAGAATTCCTGCTTAACATCAAGAACTGTAAACACTGGAGCTCCTAACAATCTTATTACAATGTCTCAGTAGTGGGTAACTGGCAGTGTTCTCTCCCAATATTCTTATAAAAACGTCGAAAGTCAAGGCAGATACGAAATTTACCTTCTTTCTTAGATATGACCTTTGGAAAAATGCCATTAATTGCATATGACCCAAATCTTCTTGCAATTTCAGATGGAAAAACTTGAGATGAATTTAGACAATGTTGTCACAGTGTTTGCGTACATTACAATTACTAGTTTTCCTTGCCCCTGTTTTTCTCTTTCAAAAACTACAAGTATTCAAAGTGTGGTAAATTCTGAAAATATAGTATTTACTATTTTCTTGGAAAACAGTAGACAACATTCGCAGTCAGACACTCGGAAGGAATGAGCAAAGTGTACCACTGACATTATAATGAGGTTTCTCATCCCAGGTAGGTAATTTTCTTCAAAGGGAATGCCTAATAATGGCGATGAAAATCAAAGTCCTTTATTCCTCAGAGAAATTTGCAAAGGTTCATTTTTTAAATGTCTCCTTTTGACACAAGGATTCAGTTAAAAGTAGAGACACGAACAAAGTAAAATATGATGAAGAAAGGAAATCGCCTCCCCTGCCGTTTATTTTAATTTTTTATAGAACACGAAGTTAGTTACTTTATGGCTAAAAGAGTTTAGGTCACTTCTTTTTTATTCACAGGAGCTTTCTAGGTTATCATTTTATTTTTAATATTTTTTTCATTTTTTATTTCACTTTCATCAACTTTCAGTTTGCTTCTCGGATTATTATTATATGTTTCTCTAACATTACCTATTCTGTTCCCATTACATACTTTTGTAGAATCTTATCTGATCATTAATGTTTAACATCCTTCGCTTTCTGTTGCTGAAGCTATTGACCGTCTCTATTTCATAACCAATGTCTGTTACATGTCTCAGCCGGTAATAATGGCCGTAACAGCAAATCATTACTAAATCCTCTCAAAAGCCAGAAGAGAAAGCTTTCGCACTCTTTTTCTCATTACATTGATTTAAAGTGCGTTTTTCCTTTCAACACAACAAAGTGCTCTCTACTTCACGCTTCATCATTACCTTTCTAGTTTCAACTCTTAATTACCCTGCACATATTTTCTCCTTTCGTTCGAATAATCTCTCTATCGAGTCGCCATACGCACTCTTCAGACATCATTTTTTACTTGCTTTTGTTGCTTTGAAGTCTATTTGTTCATTAACCTTCCTCCATGGACTTACTACCTTAACGATAAACTTTTTTTTTTCACAATAAATTGTTTCTCTCTCTCTTTGCTCCAAAGAATTGCTTATGCATACGTTTAAGTCCTTAATAGAAATCACCACTTCTTCTTACTTTTCATTGACTACTTTGAATATCTTGGTACTGCAACTGCACTTCATGCTTTCCATTGCTTTATCAACACACACTCTAATATCGTTATCCCAACTCTGGTAGCTTTTATTCCCTTTCCACACCCTACTGCACTCCACACGCTTCGTGAACTGATTATTATTCTCAACAATACCAATAATCATCCGAAATAACAGAGTAATTTATAAGTATCGTTTGATTTTAATGACTTATAAAGTTGTACTAATCGATACGCGTTTGGTTCATCAGATAAGAAATGACAAAGAGAGTAGCCTAAAAGGAATAAAAGTCAGACATTCGGGGAGAGAGAGAGAGAGAGAGGAGAGAGAGAGAGAGAGAGAGAGAGAGAGAGAGAGAGCGCTCCCAGATGCTCTTTGGAAGATGACATGCCATGAGAGTTGCTGGTGAAGAGGAAGCTCCATTAACGAATGTGTTCGCTATTACGAGAGTACTCTTTCCTTCTCTCCTCGTTTATTTATTTATTTATTTATTTTTCTTATTAATTATGAGCAATAGGGAGGTAGAGATCCTAGTGCTGGAACATTGTCTATATTGTTTTTGTTTGTATATAAGGGCACTTCGTTTCCTTAGTAACACTAATTAATTTTTTATTTATGATTATTATGAACATTTGCCGAATTCAATACCCGGTTACCTTAACATTTCCAGATTTATATATTCTACACAAATTGTTTTGCACGCAAACTCATACGTTTCTCCCCCAACCCGACCTTTTTGAATAGGCTTTTAGCTACAAAGCCCGGTATCCAAATGCAAGAATATGAAGACATTTTAACATTCAAACCTGCATCCGGAGTATCAGTACAAAGTTTGCCTCCCCAAACACACTAGCCAAATTCCTAATTTACTTCCAACTAATGCCAGTGCCCAAAGACACAGGTGTACGCAAAATCCCTTGCCTCGACTCTTAGAAATCCTATATCGATCGGATTTACAATCAAATCACTCAGAGACTAATCCAGCACAAACGCTCAATAATTTATGGCTAACAGAGCTCAGCCATTTTCAATCCCATAGATTACCAAAATCATCGAATAAATTGGAATATGTCGCAGTAATTGTCGGTGCAAACCCCAGATAGTAGGTTCAGCAATGATTAAACAAAGAAACGCGAAGAACCTCTTAAAAGGAGCCTAGGATTCAGATAGGATTTATTAGATCTTCCTTCAACCGGAGGTAAACAAGATTAAGAAAAAGCTTTCAACACGAGTGAAGTAGCGGCTGACTTATGGAACATTCCTTCAGCTGCATAAATATCACTGTTCTGTACCTCTTAATTCATTACCTGTCAGTTGAGGAAAACAGTTGTTTCCGGAATACAACGCTTTGAGATCTACTCTCTTTGGTGTTTTTATGGGCTAACTTTATTTGATGGAATTCTGTTTTAATAGAAGTACTTTATAGTCAAATCACACACACACACACACACACACACACACACACACACACACACACACACACATATATATATATATATATATATATATATATATATATAATGTGTGTGTTGTGTGTGTGTGTATATATGTATACATATGTACATATATATATATATATATATATATATATATATATATATATATATATATATATATATATACGGAATTCCAGTTATTTATTATTACTTCAATACTTGGTAAGGCCTACTGTCTATATATATATATATATATATATATATATATATATATATATATATATATATATATATATATATATATAGATAGATAGATAGATAGATAGATAGATAGATAGATAGATAGATAGATAGATAGATAGATAGATAAATAGATATATATATATATGTGTGTGTTGTAATATATGTATATATATATATATATATATATATATATATATATATATATATATATATATATATATATATATATATATATATATATATATATATATATTTCAGAAAATATGGCTGCTACAATTTTAAAGGACACATATATGCATTTCATAGCTTCAATGCTTTAAGATGTGATGAAAGAATTTTTGGAGCGAGATGGTACTGACAGAGCCGTCAGTCGTAAAATCTTTGTGTTCAGCAAATAGTTTGATTCCTCAGCTATCTGCGTGAGAACCTCAGCAATATTGCCGGTCAGGTGATCTTCCAAGCGTTATGTATATTCGTGAGTACGTGTGTTAGTTTGATCTAGATTATGCCAAAATCTGCCCTAAAAGTGAGTTTGATCGTTCATTAACGTGATAGAACTGCAGTTGTCTAGACGTAGCTTTGGAGAGGATCCAGGCTTTTGAAATCGGCAGATAAGGTAGAGTTTGAAATCTCTGTTTTTATGGGAGGAAATTGAACTTGTGATTTTTACTATGATTTTCTAATCATTATGAACTTTTGAACTGGTGTGGGAGATTTAATATGAATATTCATATCTCTTTTATATTATTATTTTGTTATGTTACGTTTGCCATATCTTGGCTATGCATTTTACACTTTCCGTTATTGTGTTTTGCATTTCATATATTTTGGGAGTTTTCTATCATGTTTAATTCTTCCAACAGATGTCTGTGGACAGTGTGGACTGGTTCGAATAACATGTGGTAGACTGTTTTTTTTTGACATGACTTTAGTTATTGGTTTGGGGAGTATGTGTGATTTTGGATATTTTCAGGCTATTAGCCATAGTGAGACTTCTTTAACCAGAAGTGTTTTGCAGTGCAGAGTTTAGTTATCTGACTCGATATTTCATTTATCATGCATTTTAATCTTTGCTTTGTTTTATTCATTTCTTGTTGGGTTATTTTGAATAATAAACTTATTTTTGTAGAAAC
>NC_089783.1:9521781-9526781 GCF_040412425.1 Macrobrachium rosenbergii | reverse complement strand
AGGTTATCTAATTTTAATTATACATACATGCATACATACATATATTATATATGATATATGCATATATATATATATATATGTTTATATAATATATATATTTATATATATATATACCATAAAAATAAAAATATAAAATCCATATATATATATATATATAGCGTATATATATATATATATATATTCACACATATATATATATATATATATATATATACATATATATATATATATATATATATATATATATTTGCTCGTTTATATAAATGTTATATATATATAAACTTCTTTTATTTGCATTTTTTCCGACCTATGAGGGTCGATGTGTCTCACAGCTTTCCTCCACTTGGCTTGGTTGAACACATCTGATAATTGTTCGTCTCTCAGTTCTTCTTTAACAACATCACTCCACCTTCGCCACGGTCTTCCTCTCGTTGTCCACCAGGCACCTCCTTCTGCATCATTCCTATTCATCACATGGCCATACCACTACAGTCTTCTTTCCTGGGCATTCTTTGACAGTTCTACAACTTTAATAGTTCCCTTATTTATTCATTTTTTTATCTTATCCATTTTTTCACTCCCCACGTCCATCTAAGTATCTTCATCTCTACAGCATGCAATTTCTTCTCTTGTGCTTTCTTTGCTGGCCAAGTTTCAGCTCCATATGTCAATGCTGGCCTCACTACTGTCTTATGCACCTTTCCTTTAACCTTTATGTTGAATCTGCGGTCACACAAGACACCTGCCAAATTTCTCCAACTTTTCCATCCAACCTGCATTCTGTGTGTTATTTTTACATCCAAAATTTCCCTCACCGGTTACGGTTTAACCAGGATATTTGAATTTTTCTACCCTGTTCAGTCTTGTCCCTTCTGTACGAATCTCAGAGTCTTGATCTTCACTGAACATCAGGCATTCAGACTACTTTCTACTGATCTTTAAATCCTCTGCCTTCCAGTACCTTCCTCCGTTGCTCTTATTTTTAGTCCAGTATCATCCTTCTGTTGGTGCTGCATATCACGATGTCATCAGCGAATAGCACGCACCTGGGGAACTGATCTCTTATCCCTTGAGGTAACACATTTATAACCAGATCAATAAAATATGGACTTGAAACAGATCCCTGATGTAAACCAACTCTTACTGGTATCTATGTAGTTAACACAAAACTACTTCTAACCTGAGTTTTTGATCCAATGTACATATCTTGGAGCAACCTTATATACTTTTCCCCTGTTCCCTTTACTCACATGCACCCCCAAATCTCTTGGCATGGGATTCTATCACATACCTTTTCCAGGTCTATAGATACTATGTGCAGTAATAGTATTCATATTTTTCCATCATTTGTCGAAGGGCAAACAATGCATCTATCGTTCCTTTTCTTGGCATGAAACCAAACTGTCTTACACCTACAGATGTTTCTTCCCTAACCCATTGATCCATAACTCTTTCACAGATTTTCGTGATGAGAGACATTAGTCTTATTTCTCTGTAGTTTGCACAAACCTGAATGTCACCCTTCTCTTTATAGATTGGCACAATAAAGCATTCTCTCCATTATTTTAGCATCTTCTCCTGACTGTCTATTTTCTTTGCTAGGTCCCACAGCATGTCTATCCCTTCTTCTTCCGGGCTCTTCTATACTTCAGCAGGAATTTCATCTGGTCCTATTGCTTTACCATTTTTTTTAGTGCCCTCTTTACCTCCTTCCTGCTAATAGTATGTGTTTATCAATGTTCTAGACTCCATCTTCAAAAATGTTTCTATTGTTTTCTTTATTTAAGAGGTGTTCATAATAATCTCTCCGCCTTGTGGGAGTAGTCTTAGGTGTTCCCCTCGACTTTGCAATTCTGTGAATTTTTCTCTCCCCCTCAGGTGTTTCCAGCTCTTCATACATGTCATCTAATGCTTTTGCCCTTTCTTGTGCAACTGCCTTCTTTACTTGTTTCTTGACTTGTCTTATGTACCTCTCTTCTTCCTCTTGCTGACCATACTTTTCCCAGATCTTTTTTGCATCCTGTTTGGCTTTCACCACCCCTATAATTCATCACTCCACCACTAGGTTTCCATATCGTCATGAGGTTTCTTTCCAGATGTCTTTCACAAAACCTGTCCACCCATACTCTTTATCACTTCACGGTTATGAAAACACCATTCTTGCACTCCTTCTAACAATCTAACTTCTCTTAACACACTCTCCTCAAACTACTGCTTTACTCCCTCCTCTTGTGTCAGTTTCCACCACTTGATTGTTGGTGGAAGGTAAAAAAGCCTGCCTTTACTGTGCTCAGATATCAAATTCATTACAAAAGAATCATGAGTCTAGACTTAATGCACTCGCCATTTACAACTTTACCATTTCTCACATCTCTCCGATGTGATCTTCTGCACACGAGGAAGTCAATCTGACTTTCTCCTACTCCATGTACAGCTATGCTCTTAAGTGATACGACATGACTGCGTAGGATTTCGTTCAAAATTCACGAATTGGCAACTAACATGCCCCATATCTATCTATTATTTCAATCCGGAAACACGATTATTGCATTGCATACAATAAGGCCACAATATGTTTCATACGAGTGAAATCTGTCATATATTTCAAAACTGTAAGAAAATATCACGTGTAGCCAAATTTCGGAAAAACAGTTACGAAACATTTCCAGAACTTTTGTTCATTCATCGCCGATCCATACCTCAGCTCAAATGTTAAATAAAAAAACGAAAAAATTTGTCATAACATTAATATTGCTTCCAGTGCAACCATAAAATCTGAAATAGTCCTATTTGATTGTTTTTGCACCTCAGCGCTGAAAAAATATAAATAAGTAAGTACAAAAGCAGAATTCATCCACCGATATCAGCGGGTGAGAGGAGTGTGTGTGCAGCAACCATTAGAGTGTTGTAACAGGTCTACAATGAGTAGCGACAATGAAATTATCTTGAAATCATTTATTTTATATTTGGATTTTTTATAAAAAATGAAATGATTTAAGTTATATTTCTTAACCACATCAAAAGTTATGGCTTACTAGCAAATATCTGCCTATGCAATTATTCTTTTGTTAAAGCCAAGATTTTGTTCCTAGGCCTATATGTGTTAGATTTTTCTACTTATTATAAATACAATTCACCTAGCATTCACATCTCCATATTAACAATTCCTGGCGAGAAAGCACATGAAGTTATCTACACATTCTTGCGCTTCAAGTTACCGTATGATAAATGAATGACCCATTAAAATTTCCTGGCGCTTGTAATATGTGGCATAACAAAAAATATGCCGGTTTCTATGGATGGCTCATTTCTCAAAACTATGACTTCTGCCGATTTTAAAAATTATGAAAATACATCCCAGGAATTAAAAAGATATTGTGTGTAAAAAAAAAAAAAAAAGAAACTGAAATGGAATTTTTCTAACTTGCTCTTAATCAAAAGTTCTTATTTATCATGGATGAATTTATACAATTACATTACTAGATCCGTTATTCACATGTCTCAGTGCCTCAGTGCATTAGATGCCAGTGCTGTAGAAGTCGCGTAAACCTTTTTATTTCTTGAATGAAAACAAATTTTCATAAAGACTCCGACAGTGTTTCCATTAGATAAACATGCCTCCTATTTAGAATTATCCTGTGCCATTAACCTCGTCAAATTTTCCATCCTTAAAAGCTCGTTTGGTATCCCCATGAGGTCAAAACTTTTACGCAATTTGCAAGGTGACAATGGTGTTGTAGAAGAATGGACAAGTCTCGGAGTCTTTCTACCATTATTCTAAAGATAATTTATATGTATCCTAATGTTAGAAATATTCAATCTCAGATCAGAATGTAATCCTTAATAAGTTTTTTAGACACCAAGAGTTATGAAGCCGCCGAAATAAACGTTTCCTCTGGAGAGATTTTTGTATCATATGGTAAAGTGGTTTGTGGAAAAAAAGGTTAATGCTTACTATTACAAAATACCTTTTATCATACTAGCGGAGATATTTAATGATTCGTTTATAAATTTCACGATGTTACGTCGCAAAACTGAGCATTTTCCAAACGATACCTTAAAATTAAGGTGTAGAGTGATTATTCCTATTCCTTATAATTCAGGTCGCTTCTCGTGTAAGGTGAAATGCTAAGTTTCATCCTGTACAACCCCAGGTGTGAAAATGGTTAAATATGTTTTGTGGGTACATATTCGTGCAGTTTAAATATCTTTTTACATATAGTGATCATTAAAAAATTCTGTCGATCCAGTTGAAACTAACTGAAAAACTAAAACCTGAAGATCTCGTTTTTAATTTCGCAATAGTTTTTAGTGATCCTGGTCAAATGACGTTTACTTCGATCGTGCTCGTGCATGTACACTCCAGATCTTCTTTTATATATTTCACTCTCCTTGGATTTATTCAAATGACAAACACAAATGTTTAAAATAGTAAAAATTAATTTTACTTATAATAATGTTCACCCTATGTTTTCCCCCGTCACGAGTGCTGTCTTCAGAATGTGTTATTGGCGAGTCTTCAGAAAGTCTTCAGAGATAAGGCTGCTGGCCTCCTTTCATTTTCCACTCTTGTAACGATCAACCAGCAATGACTAGGTACCCCTTACATCATTTACTAACTAGGGTAAGCGACCACAATATGTTTTCAATGTAAGGCGTTCATCTGTTCATACGTCTGGACTTGGTAACGGCCAAGTTATGGGAGGACAGATATTCTGAACAGATTTTCTGAAAATTTGCAGAAATCATTTTGGTGTTCAATACAGTGTAATTAAAATTCGTTTGTTAAAGATGAAACTTTCATTCTTTAACGTCAAACTGAGCATTAAGCATAGTTCAACTTTTCCTCCTTAAGAATGAGGAAAAGAGTAACGTTTTCGTCTGTTTTCCTCAATCTTTTGTATCTAAGCGTGCAACTGGCCTAGAAAACAGGAGAATATTCGAAGATGCTATTTTTTTTTTTTTTAGTAGGTGAAATGCCAAGGATTTGATACATTGAA
>NC_089783.1:9481781-9511781 GCF_040412425.1 Macrobrachium rosenbergii | reverse complement strand
CTTGCCTAACTTTGAACATTCATATATTAAACAATCCAGTTTAAGTATGTCAAGTCCCCAGCAAGTTAATGTGGTTCATTCAAACAATCAAAATATAAAATGTTATAATTGTAACCATGTGGGTCACTGCAGAGCAGAGCGTAAGACTAAATACTGTAGTATTCATCATACCTCTTCTCATAATTATCAAAATTGTAAGGCTAGGCTGACCATGCAGTCAAGTAAAGATTCAGGCAACAGTGTGAGAGATAATCAGAATAACATTAAAGCCTATCCAAATACAGCTGGCAATCATCCTAATAATAGGAGATACAATATTCATAATCATAATCTCGAGAATAAAAAGTCCGCAAAGCAGAACCCAGGAAAAAAGAATGATAGCCATAAACATCCATGAAGTTAAATCACAAGTTAGTGTTGTGCAAGAACAAGGGTTCCCTACAAATGTACAGAATTTTCCGATTGTCAGGGGAAAAAAAAGTTGCAAAACAAGGGTTTCTGAAGGTAAGACTAATAATTCTGGATTAAAGTTACAAAATCGTTTCTCTTTGTTAGCTGATCAATGTGCTGCTCAGGAGGAACCTAGGTGACTGTCATTAAGCTTAAATCTCAACCTCAACATTTTGTCTTAGATATATCTAGCTTTATGACTTTTATCAATAGTAAGATAAACGAGCGGCCTGTTATAAAAGCAGGTAGTAAACACCATGAACCCTTTACCTTGTTCCTTTTTATGTAAATCCCAAAAATTTTAATGGACTCACGAACCCACCACATGCTCTTTTCCGATTATTCCTTCGTAAAAACTCAAGTACAGTTAGTAAGTATAGGTAATAATAAACTGAATATTGCGGATGCAGTTAAGGTTCAATACGCTATGGGTAAATACATTTTTACCAATGATTTCATTTTGGTAGATGGGATTCAGATGTTTGCTATGGTGATTTTGGGATATCCTTCTGTTATGGAACAATATCGCGATATTTTCAGCAGAGCATGGTGTCTTGATTAAAGGAAAAATTTTCAGTGCTTCTCATACTCTTAAGGTTTGTTCAGGTGTTAACCCCAGAGAAAGAGACATATGTCGAGGAATTGAATGGGTCTGCAGGTTTAACTATTCTAGTTGTAACTTATGACTCACATCTAACTTTGAGAAACATTTAATGAAAGTTTTGGCAAATGCCGCACGAAAGTTAGGTATTCGTATGGCCTCATATAGTAATAACAGTGATAAAATCAATGCAACCTGTTTTAGGTCATTTGTACTTCCTTTACTAGAATACCGTTCTCTGGTGTGGATGTCTACTTCTGCCAGAGATTTGTCTCTTACATAGAGTGGTTCGTGGTGGTAGGTTTCTATTTCCTAATAGGAGCAGTTATAACTTGGAATATAGACGGATGGTCTCTGTTTGTCACTTTTTCATAAGTTATATTCCAACAGAGATCTTTCACAATCACAACTGATCGCTGATCCCCCTTATCTGCCGAGAGCAACCAGATTCGCTGAACGACAGCACCAATAAGGAGTATATGTGCCTCGCTGTCTAACTTCTCAATTCCAGAGGTCAAATATTCCTCACACCGATGGACTGTGGAACAAACTAACAGAGGATGTCGTGCAATTGGAACAGTCCAAGCGAAAATTAAATGCATTACTACCCTAGTGCTATTCTCCTTGCATTTTAATGCTTATTTATCTGTTTATTAATTTATCAATTAATTTTTTCTATAAGTGAAAACTTGAATTTTAATTCAATGGTCCCTGCGGGGTTGTTCCATATGAATAGGTTTCATCTACCGAATAATATATATATATATATATATATATATATATATATATATATATATATATATATATATATATAGATAGATAGATAGATAGATAGATAGATAGATAGATAGATGAGAAGGTTTCAACATTAATCCAACAGCAAATCTCCCTTACGGTGTGAACATCGTTATATTATACATTTCTATCCACACTCGCACTCACTCTGTATCATTGTTTTTGTTATTCAGCTTGATATATATATATATATATATATATATATATATATATATATATACATATATATATATGTGTGTGTCTGTGTCGGTGTATGTGTGTGTGTTTGATTTTAAATCACAAAAAAGGTAAAAACGTGATAATTATATGAACAAAGTTACAGCCACGAAGGAAAAGTGGAACAATTGAGAGTCTTTTTTTCTTGGACATTTATTTTAAAAGGAAAATTTAGTATTAATCATAGGAAAAAGTAAAAAATTTGACATATGCCCACTATTAATCAGGGAATCATATAACTATCAAAATTTCAGTTTTTTCATCAATGTTTTTTCAAGCCTTGTGAATAGTCAGTCCTGAGTTTTTAGATCAAGAATTCAAAGACATCATAAAAATAGGAAGAGATCTATGCTATCCAACCCATAATCTGGATATTTGTTACAGTAAATCTATAAACATCTTCTGTGAAGTATTTGAAGCTGTAAAACCTTTTTTTTAAAATTGCTAAATACAAATGTATCCTTCACATACAATAATATAAAAATCATGCTTATAAAAATAGCCCCCTAAAAGATGGCAATGTTGTACACAAATTTCCTTTTATGGATTGTGATTTATTTTATAGGTCTAACCAGTATGGAGTTAAATAATAGATTTAAACAACAGAAATATTCAGTAAGAACAGGACAGACTATTAATACTGTATTTTTGCATCTAAGTGAAAAGTTCCACAGGATAAATTGGACGCAAAAAAGTATAATATTACAAAGTAATGAAACTTTCAAGAAGCTTGTTGGAATCCGTTATGGTTCACTTGACCTGGGACAAGAACCCAAATTTAAGCCAAGCATTATTTTCTTTTGACCCTGTAATAAAATATATGTTCCTGAGGGATTATCCATAGGGAAATTTCGATTTTAGTCCTTTAACCGTTTTGTGTCCTCCTAACCTTTTTGTATTCCCTTGGGACTTATACCCACATATATATATATATATATATATATATATATATATATATATATATATATATATATATATATATATATATATATATATATATATATATATATGCCCTTGTCTCTGTATATCTTTGGTTGCTGTGACATGTACTGGTAATAAGGCATTAGTACCTAGCATCTCAGTTGTTTCACGTTCCCTTTGTGGCTGTAATTTTGTTCATATATATATATATATATATATATATATATATATATATATATATATATATATATATATATATATATATATATATATATATATATATATATACATATATATATATATATATATATATATATATATATATATATATATAAATATATATATATATATATATATATATATATATATATATATATATATATATTATATATACATATATATATATATATATATATATATATATATATATATAGATAGATAGATAGATAGATAGATAGAGATAGATAGATAGATAGATAGGTAGATAAACGGATACTTAGATAGATAAATAGATAGGTAGATGAGAAAGTTTCACCTTTAATCCTACGGCAACTCTCCCTTGCGGTCTGAATATCGTTATAATGTACATTTCCATCCGCACTCGCAATCTGTATCATTGTTATTCAGTTTGCTTTTGAATGAACAGCTATACACACTACTGACTGCAACAAAGGAAAATACAAAAGAATATTTAATAGCTTTCCAGAACTGCACACAAAAATCTTTCAAAATACAAATGCAAGCAGGAAATAATATCAAAAGTAAAAATTACACAACAATTCGCATGTTTTGGAATTGATAACACAGCAGTCTTTAACGTACAAAGAACAAAGGAAACTATGAGCTTATGACGCACAAATTAGCACTGCGTCCACGTCTATCTGAATGCATAATTCTAAGTATCTTTGCTTTTGAGGTCTTGCGCATTGTGCTCAATTAACGAGAGTGTTGGAAAAGGGAAGTATCCCAAAATTTGCCTAAACTTGTTATGTTTTGCAGCGAATATATACGTGTGTTTATACGAAATAGCGTGCTTGGTAGTTGCTAGAATATGAAGCATATGCAATCTGCACGTCGATGGAAGAGGAAATCTTTGACCAGTGAGGTGGAGGCTCTCATATGTGTACTATAGTGTGCTAATACATGATGATATTAAGGAGACGAAAAAAATTTTTTTTCTTTAATTTTAACTATGTTAAAGCTACCCCGATCTAGGAACTAGCAGTTTGGTATAAATATCAAAAACAAGATCAAACTGCTAACGCAGAGCAAGTGATACAGCCAGACACCATCAGTTCACGTAAGTTTTATGATTTTATCAGATTTAATCCTGCCGCTGCTTTTCATTGACGTTTCGTAATGATATATCGTGTTTGTTAGCAATTTATTGCATCCTCATTACTTAGGGATAAGGTAATTCAGGTGTGACTAGAATTTCCTTTTGTTTGACAGACTAATTAACCATATGCCACTGATTTAAATTGTTTAGTAATTCGCTTTGATAACGATTTAATTTCTATGTTGGATATATGACCGCAATTTTATGAAAAAACAGCGTCACGATATATTTGAATATAAAAGCAAATCGAACATCGTTTTAGTGTAGTAAACCCTTTGTACAAGAGGTTATCAAAGAATAATTTGTTACTTTCTTGTGAATTACTCTTGACCGTAATCAGATATTCGTGTTTAAAAGAGAAGCAACACTTGCAGAAATGACGCAATCTTTACCACGACTGATTCATACATCAAAATAAAACGATCAGCATCTCTTGAACTCCATTATACGCTATTGTTTCTTTGATACTTAAAAAAAATTTACATATTAAGACAAAGCGTATGGACAGTAATATTACTTGATGAGCCTGCATTTATTTAACAACAGATCACTACACATAGAATAGAAATGACAATTAGAGTAGTTCAGAGCTTCTTATATGTGGAAGTAATATGGCTGCTATGAAAGTCTACTTTAAAAAACTTTCTGTAGAACTCGTGTCATCCGTATTATCCTTAATATTTTAATCTCTACATTCGAAATTGTTGAAGATATACATTGTCAAAGTGCGGAGCAAAATTAGAATTACAAGGAAATACAGTATATATGATAAGAAATTAAGAACGCAAGAAATGTGGAGATTTTATAATTAGTTACTCCTTATGTCCTTTGGTCACGTTTTCCACTTAACGCTGTAATAAACAGTGGCTAGAATGAATTATGAATCAATGGGTCTCAGTTTTAAAACTGGGAGTTTCTAAAACGAGTTCATTGATTCGGATATCAAATGCTTGTCTGTGAAAGCGAGAAATCCAGTAATAGCGACATTTTTAAAAACAGTTGCCATTTGCTGTAATCAAAGGAAATAAATTTATCAGTTCGTGAAAACAGAGTAAAGTTCTAATCCTGCTAAAAAATTATATGTGGATCTAGATGTACTGATGGTAGTGCTTCTGGTGGATATAGAAAATTAACAGAGGGAATTTGAACGTAAATGAACCAAGTAAAAAAGCATTATTTATATATATATATATATATATATATATATATATATATATATATATATATATATATATATATATATATATATATATATATAATAATGTGTAATATATATATGTATGTATATATATATATATATATATATATATATATATATATATATATATATATATATATATATATATATAATGTATATATATATATAGATATATATATATATATATATATATATATATATATATATATATATATATATATATATATATATATATATTTATATACACACACATATATATGTATATGTGTGTGTGTCTAATAACAGCTTACCTGAAGTTTTGGTAGAAGTGGTCGAGAGCTCTCTCTCTCTCTCTCTCTCTCTCTCTCTCTCTCTCTCTCTCTCTCTCACACACACACACACACACACACACACACACAATTGGAAATTAAACTGTGTTTAGAAAAATAGTTTATTCTGCAAATCTAACACATGACAGGTTAAAAGAGATATGATAATAGAAAATTACTGAACCACTTCCCAAACACATTAAACAGTTATAATATAATAATAAAGTGTGGGATTATTTCTCATCCCTAGTTTAGTCACTAAATAATACCCATTCTAATTTTATGTGTTTATGTCACCAGTTCACTAGAGTGGCTACATGTTCAATTGTAGGTGTGTCTACTCGTGGGCATGCGTGAGCATGCATGAAACATCAATAGAGAGAATTCATCTACCATTAGTATTAAAACCAACTTAGTTCACATTAACACCATTACACCACATACAAAAAATGTTAAAAGAAATAACAAGATGATAAGCCACCAAAAGCTGAATTTACTGTTTTATCTTAACACTCACCCTTACAGCAGGGAACTTTGTCTTCAGAGTCCCTCTCACTTTGGTTCCAACATAACAAATGTATGGCACTTTACAGAAGCTCCAGACAGTTACCCAAAAAGCCACTCCTCATAACACACAAACATACAAACCCCTTCTTTACAACATACCAATATTCGGGTTCTGACCGAACAAAGCTTTCAGAACATTCAAGACAAAAGGCTGATGGGCACTTCCGCTCACGTGCCACTGACACGGTTGTATCTAAGGTGACATTTCGTTCAGTCACCCTGTGCTGAGCCCCCCAAATTATCAGGCATTTACCTATGCGCTGAAATGTGCTGAATGTCACAAAACACTAAATTTTCATGTACTAACAGAAACGTACACACACACACAAATATATATATATATATATATATATATATATATATATATATATATATATATATATATATATATATATATATATATATATATATATATATATATATATATATATATATATATATATATATATATATATATATATACCTTGGTCATCGATAGGTGATATGTATTTGCCAATGCATTTCGTAACACATAGTTACATCATCAAGGCTAAAAGAGAAAATACACAAGTTATAGATACACGGAATAAAACTAATGACTTTAAGAGTCTCAACAAGCTATACAAATATACATTAAAACAAGACAATTCAAGAAAAGCACCTGCTAGACTGAAAGTTGAAGACAGAATGACTCGAAAGGGAAAGGAAAGTGCCGAAGAAAATTTGTTCAAGTCAGATACAACTGTACAGAGGTGTGTTCAACTTGGCACTAACTGCTTAATAAATAACAATTCTAAAATGAGAAGTTCATGTAAACAACTTGTTTGGCCTAAAACAAAGAAATCAGGATAAATGATACTGGTACAAGTTGTTTACATGAACTGTTCATTTTAGAATCGTTATTTATTAAGCAGTAAGTGCCCAAGTTAAACTCACACACCTCCTCTGAACAGTTGTATCTGGCTTGATCCAGTTTTCTTCGGCACTTTCCTTTCCCTTTCGATTCATTCTGTCTTCAACTTTCAGTCTAGCAGGTGCTTTTCTTGAATTGTCTGGTTTTAATGTATATTTATATAGTATGCTGAGACTCTTGAAGTCATTAGTTTTATTCAGTGTATTTTAAATTTGTGTATTTTCTCTTTTAGCCTTGATGATGTAACTATGTGTTGCAAAACACATCTACAAATAAATATCGCTTATCGATGACCAACTATCTTCTTTTCACCCTGTCCTGATATATATACTGTGGCCTGCTTGTGCCAACATCTCCTGTTTTGTATATATATATATATATATATATATATATATATATATATATATATATATATATATATATATATATATATATATATATATATATATATATATATATATATATATATATATATATATATATATATATATATATATATATATATATATATATTATATATATATATATATATATATATATATATATATATATATATATATATATATATATATATATATATATATGCAGGGTCAGGCAAAATGATCTGACACATTTGTAGGTTAAATAAAAGGCAAATAAAGTAAAGAAACAAGAAAGTGTTTTTATTTTCGAAAAGTACATATAATGCCATTTTGTTTTGTTTATTTATAATGCCATTGTTTTTCTTTTCTTTTTCAGTTGCTGCCATGAATTGGACTGGTGAGCATTGCGCTTTCATTGTGGAAACGTTTATCAAAACAAACGAATCTGTAACTGCAACACAAAGAGCGTTCCGTTTGCACTTCAATCTTGGTAGACATGATCCCGTACCAGCTCGAAACACGATCTTGTTATGGGTTACCAACTTCAGAGCTACTGGATCTGCATTGAAACGCAAATCAACCGGCCGACCTCGCACCGCCAGAACTACAGAAAATGTGGCAGCGGTAAGAGCTTCAGTTCAACAGTCTCCACTCCGTTCCACATTTAAACGCGCCCAGGCTCTTAGACTTTCCGAAAGAAGTTTGCGAAGAATTCTTCACGATGATCTTCAAATGCATCCATACAAAATGATGTTGGCACAAGAACTCAGCGAAAGAGACACTGAAACTCGCAGAGCATTGTGTTTGGAAATTCAACAACATGTCCCCCATGCAGCAGTTGTGTTGTTCAGTGACGAGGCACATTTTCACCTGTGTGGCGCAGTGAATAAGCAAAACTTCAGATACTGGGCCGAGAACAGCCCTCGTGAGTTGCATGAACGCCCTTCGCATTGTCCTCGGGTGACTGTATGGTGTGCTGTGGCAGAATTCGGTATATGGGGTCCGTACTTCTTCGAAGAAGACAACGTTACAGTGAGTGTGAACTCTGATCAATATTGTGAGATGTTAGAGACTTTTCTCAGACCAAAATTGAATATGCTCCACGATATGGACAATGTTTGGTTTCAACAGGATGGGGCAACAGCCCACACTTCTCGACGTGCGATGGAGATTTTGAAGAAGATGTTCCCTGGTCATTTGATCTCATTGCGTGGTGACATCGGTTGGCCCGTCCCTTCACCTGATTTAAATCCGTGCGATTTTTTTCTATGGGGATACCTCAAGTCAAAGGTATACATTAATCGCCCTCGATCTATTGAACAACTTAAAGATGCAATTCGTCAAGAAATTACTGCCATTCCACATGAAATGACCCGCCGAGTTATAGACAACTTTCGTGAACGCCTTCGACAGTGTGTGGACAATAATGGATCCCATTTGACTGGTTTAATTTTTAAAACATATTGAAACAAAATGGCATTATATGTACTTTTCAAAAATAAAAACACTTTTTGTTTCTTTACTTCATTTGCATTTTATTAAACCTACAAATGCGTCAGATCATATATATATATATATATATATATATATATATATATATATATATATATATATATATATATATATATATATAGTATGTTTAAGTGTGTGTGCGTTTGTTATGTGTGTGATACACACACACACATATGTGTATATATATATATATATATATATATATATATATATATATATATATATATATATATATATATATATATATATATGTATATATGTATATATGTATATATATATAGAAAAAAAAGATATAGTATTATTGAGCGCATACATTGCACTTTAATCCCTTAACCCATTTCGGTACCGCATATTACAAGATCCTCTGAAGGTTTTAGATTCTTTATTCTATAAATAATTATGACCCAATGTATTCACACTACAAAGGCCAAATATAGGTCAAATGACATATCATATGTATCAATAAATTATAAACTTTAATACTCTACTTAGAAGTAAGCAGTAAAGAATTCCTGGTAATGGAAGACTGATTTATTAGAAGGCGTAAAATAAATTTCCTTTAGTGCTTTACATGAAAAATGGTAGTCTTGTCTATGAAAATAACTCGTTTTAATGGTGGCAGATAAATTATTGCTTATGATTACGACAAAAAAGCCATATCGCCGAGTGCTGCATAAGCATTATGTTCTGTTAAAGGACGTGTCTTAGAGTTGGTGCAGCACAGCTGGAATTCTGCTTTCTCTGATAATAAAGCAGAGGATTACTACTCAACTTAAATATGTCTTCCTTTTTCGGGAAAGAAGATAAAAAGAATTCGTAATGAGAATGACAGTAATTACATTTGTGGAACTACGTTTGTAGCTGTGTTCACTTTTAATTTTACATTTGTAGTTCGATTCAGTACAAAGGTGCTGCTTTCCCTTTCATTAGTGCGACCCCAATTAGTTTACGTGGCACATATTTTCTGAATTGGATACCCAGAGATTTTTATTGTCTGTTTGGTTAATCATCGATTATAGTTGAAATATTTCATGTTTTTTTTTTTTTTTTTTTTTTTGGAGAGAGAGGGGGCGGCGGGGCGGCTGATTCAGATAGATAAGGAAAATTATTGTTCTGTGGTCAATAAAGGATTTTTATATTTATGCTCTGCTACGACACAAGAAATAAAATGCAAGAGTATAGAAAAGGCAATCTAGATATTAAGTGAGAAAGAAAAAGAAAGCATTTAATGAAAACAGAAAAGTGAACCTGATCAAATACTTTAAGGAGAAGCTCTATAAGGAAGCATATGCAGAAGTGAAGGCTAATGAGCAAGTGGAACCTAGCTTTATGTATGCGAAAAGAGAGATGCTGTTTAAAGGGAATTCAGTTGAGTCAAGAGAGTAAGTAAATTTATATTTAAGATTTGTTGAATGTGAAGGATAGAAATATATAAGAGGTAAATGATGCATGAGTGGAAGGGCTTAGTATAAGTTTGAGAATGCTTGTGGAAATTATTGTTAAGGATGTATGGAAGTCACACTTGGAAAGAAGGAAACATTTAAAAGTGAGCAGATCCTATATGGAAGAGAGAGAAATGAATGTGAGACTTTCAGGAGTATAACATTACTTAGCATATCAAAGAAGCTGTATGGTAGAAATGTGATAAAAACAAGTAAGGCGCATAACACAAGGACTGATAAAGCAAGACCAGTGCGTGTTTATGAGTCATAGAGATGCAATATAGCATTGCTAAGGATTGTGGTGTTGACGGTGGTTTTATGAGGTACTAATATAAAAGTTTTTATCATTTAAATGAAACAGAAGTTTGATTATGCAGACAGTAAAGCATATAAACAAGTATTTGGGAATAAATTTACCCTGTGATAGTAGAATTTCCTCAAAAGGTTAGAAGGAAACTTGGAAAGTTTTGTTGAAACAGATCCCATTTGTTGTGGTGAAGTTTTGATCTTGAAATGAAAAGAGAAAAAGGGCAGGAAGCGTAGAGATGAAATGATTGTATAGTATTTGTGGCATAAAAGGAATTTTAAAAAGTGAGAAATGCAGAGATATGCATAACTTTTGCTATTATTATATGCTCTTTTTTCCCATACATTTTACCATGAAAATTCAGTTGTCTGGAGGCTGTCAACAACCTTTGAGTGTTACTCTGACTCTACCCGTGGTAGGAAGGTTGACTTTTTTTTTTAACAAGAATGGTTTTATTCATTGACCTTTTTCCTATCATAAAATACTATGTAATTAGGAAAAGGCTTATTAAAATTGTATATTTATTTTTTTCATTCAATAATAAGTTTCAGAAAACAAACGCAACTGCTCTGCCTTCTATTCTTTCCAAATTTTCTCTCGAGTTTGTAGAAAGAATATTACTCGCCTGACAAACATAATCCTATAACATCTGGTGGGTACATTGACTAGTTTTCTATTATTTAGCAATAATTCAATAATTCTTGCACTAGTTTAAATTATTAAATCTTATTCTGGAAGTTCATTTAAACAATGAAAACATAATGATTGCCCATCATTTCAGACAAATTTATTAGACACAAAGGTATAAAAAGAAGCTTCTTTTCAGCGCAAAGAAAATTAACCTAAAATGTGGACTACTTACCTACATCCATTCATCTCAAATTAAGTCTGCTTTTCTCTTCAAAAAATATCAGTGGAAATCTCTAAACTGCATAATCTGTCGTATCATGACCAAGAATTTGAACATATAATGGAAATTTTCCCAAGAGCATTACCGATCAGGAACATTTGCTAGTAAGAAAAGGAAAATACTAACCTAACAATTGGGTATCAGTTTTCAGACACCAAAATTCTCCAAGATGTAACAAATATGAAGTTTTTTAATGATAGTGATAGAACTAAAACTAAATCAGGCAGCTCTTTAAAATATAGAAAATTAGTTAGACATAGAATACCTTGACGCAACAAGCATAGGACAAGGTGACTGAGTGTGCATTCTGTCGTTAGCATGTGCGCGGGATAAGATCTGAGGACCAGAACGATTGGTACAAAAGACAAGTTAGGTATGGACATCAAAATACGTCAGTGGCAACGCAGGTTGAACACAGCATAGCTTTTGGTGAAGTGAGAATGATGAAGGAAAATAATTTACAAATATAAAAAAGAAATTACACGAGATATACAAGGAATAAATAACACTGAGAAAAAGAATCGTTGTATACAAGAAGACACGAATATTTCATTGGTTTCTATAAATTTGACAGTTGCATATCGTCGAGATGCACGCCAAACTTTACGGTTTATTATCCCTCTTTCTTTTCACATTAAATGGTGGCGACAACCCATGTTCCATGTGTCTAAGCAGATGGAACTCAAATGTCTCCAGCTGGTGATTCCTTACACATAGATGTAGACATATACCATAAAGAGCAATTAGATTCAAGAACAACATTAAAACGAAGAAAATATTTTGCAATAAACAACATTATGCAGTTGCTACAAAACTTTAATAATGCCATAATTAAAAAAAATGGCATCGGCACTGCAATTTCTATCTGATGTGATGATATATAAATAAATGTTCAGTGTTGAATGAACTCTTCTCTGGTTCCAAAATCTATTCTTCTTGCGTTATTCCAAAATCATTACGCTTATCATTTCTGACAGGATGTCAACTGCGATTTTATTACGTGTCATCAAGGGTCTCAGCTCCTTCAGTGACTTTTAATAATGATAATATTCTTTTTTTCGGCATTTATATAGTTTGAAGTTGAAATTAATAGTTGTTTTGTCTTTTTGATTTGGTTAGCAGACATATTATATAGATACTCCATATATTCAAATATATTATATGGAAATGTTAAGAGAAATCCAATTAAGAAAATTCAGTTTGAAATTATATATATATATATATATATATATATATATATATATATATATATATATATATATATATATATATATATATATATGTTACAAGAACAGAATTAACACTTTTTTGAAAGTGTACGTAACGTAATCCTAACGATCTTCTTCAGGAAAAAGGCGTATAAAGATTCGACCCATGACAACACTTGCATCCTTTTTTCTCCCCTCTCTCTCTCTCTCTCTCTCTCTCTCTCTCTCTCTCTCTCTCTCTCTCTCATTTACCAAAGCTCACCCACCCGACCTCACTCATTCTCTCAAAGCAATTGAATGGACTATTTAAAGAAACGCAATAGTTTCTACAAAAATAGGTTTATTATTCAAATAACCCAACAAGAAATGAATAAAACAAAGCAAAGATTAAAATGCATAATAAATGAATTATCGAGTCAGATAACTAAACTCTAAACTGCAAAGCACTTCTGATTAAAGAAGTCTCATTATGGCTAATAGCCTGAAAATATCCAAAATCACACATACTCCCCAAATCAGTAACTAAAGTCATGTCAAAAAAAAACAGTCTACCACATAAAGAGATTGACATTGCAAATGACTTGCATGTCCTTTTTCTCACACTCCCAAGTCCACATGTTATTCGAACCAGTCCACAGACATCTGTCGAAAGAATTAAACATGATAGAAAACTCCCAAAAATATACGAAATGCAAAACACAATAATGGAAAGTGTAAAATGCATAGCCAAGATATGGCAAACGTAACATAACAAAACAATAATATAAAAGAGGTATGAATATTCATATTAAATCTCCCACACCAGTTCAAAAGTTCATAATGATTAGAAAATCATGGTAAAAATCACAAGTTCAATTTCCTCCCATAAAAACAGAGATTTGAAACTCTACCTTATCTGCCGATTTTCAAAGCCTGGATCCTCTCCAAAGCTACGTCTAGACAACTGCAGTTCTATCACGTTAATGAACGATCAAACTCACTTTTAGGGCAGATTTTGGCATAATCTAGATCAAATTAACGCACGTACTCACGAATATACATAACACTTCGGAGATCACCTGACCGGCAATATTGCTGAGGTTCTCACGCAGATAGCTGAGGAATCAAACTATTTGCTGAACACAAAGATTTTACATTGAGTCTCTCGCCCTAGTTCACTCTGACTCCAAACCTTCCTTCATCACACCTTAAAGCATTGAAGCTATGAAATGCATATATGTGTCCTTTAAAATTGTAGCAGCCATATTTTCTGAAATAGAGCTCGGCCACCACATAAGAGCGTCTCGCTCTCCTTAACGGCAAACTAAAACAAAAGCATATGTATAAAACATAACAAAATAGAGCTATGCTCAATTAGCAATGTCTACTGCACTGCAGCTTTAAGGACTGCTCTCATGACGCACTTCCAAAGTCACTGGGGTTGTGTTCTTAGAGCCTTTACATGTAATCTTACAAACACGAATAAGCTTTACTACCCCCACAACAAGAATTATCAGTAAAATAGCTATTAAGACAATTAAAATTGTCAGCATAATATATTCCTGATACTGGAACATCACGGAATCGTCGATGTCTTCCAACGGTGGAACCGTCATTGGCACCTTGGTTGTAGGTACCGCCACTACCAAATGCTCGTTGTGCGTATGACGCATAATTATCTTCTCGGAACTGTTGAATACAGCACGGCTAAGTACGAGAAAGTCCGTAGACATCACACGGCATGCAGCATCAAACAGCTTGGATCCTTGAAGGACGAATGATGTCGACTTGTTGCTCTGGCACATCATTGTAACTGCATACTCCTTGCAAAACACGGCAGTAAGGGTGCTGGTGGACACAATGTGGTAATCTCGCAGGAACTGTCTAAAGTCACATTCTGTCGGAGTCTGTCCATGAACTAATGATAATTCACAACCACCCACAGACACAACTCGCAACTGGAAAATACTACTGTCACACACACACTCCTCTCTAACTAAAATACAACTTGTCTTATAATCAAGTCCCGAACCTTGATATTGATCTCCCAAAATGAGCATGGTCTCTAATCTATCCCATGTCACTACTGAGTCTCCAAAAGCGCTTGGAAAAGGTCTAATAACAAAGCTAAGAAAAGGTTTCATGTTACTGAACCAAACAAAACTACTAATGCAAAAGTCAAACACTCTCAATGTGAACTAATTCCAAGTGTGTATCTCAGAATAATCACAGTCAACTCACTACTAAGCACACAATAACTCTACGGAACTCACTCACAAAAAAAACCATCCAACAAAAAAAAATACTCGAGAATCCTATCGAAACACTAAAAGGTATCATATCTCGTAAAAGACATGAAAACTCTACTCCGGTTAGCAAATATTTCGCAACACCTGACTAATTCTCAACAAAATAGCAATTGACGTAATGGCAATCGCTCCCATGATCTTAACAACTACAACTACTCACAATACAGCTCCCTTCATTTAAAAAAAAAAAAAAAAAAAAAAAACTGAGAAAAAAAAAAAATCCAAATACTCGAATATGATCTCCCAACCCGAAAAAAAAAAATCAGACTTGTTCGGTCCGATATACTAAGTACCTCCCCAAAAAAAAATATCCTAAACAACACACATATTGCGTCAGATAACAAAACACATCATATCACAAGAACACCATAACACACTAACACACGGGTCAAATCTCGTATGAAATTAGCCCATGTCTCAATTCCTAAAATCATTCGAAAACAAATGATTAAGAACTTCAACATCTAGAATGAACAAGAGAAAAAAAAAATAAATATCATATATATATACAAACATCAACCCATCTATCCCTCTAACTATATACAAAAATGTCCCATTACATGACTATATACAAATGTTCCATTACACCCCAACTTTCTTTAACTTCGAAATATGGGACAATTTCGTCACTCCAGTATTTACATCTTTAACTACAAATCTATTCCCTCTTTTGATCTCTACAATCTCAAAAGGTCCGTGGAACTTCGGACTTAATTTATAATTCAGATCATTCTGAACATTCACTTTAACAAACACTCTATCACCCATCGAAAAAGCTACTCCCCTCGATTTCGCGTTACTTTTCTCTACCATTGCACGCGAACTAAGTTCAAGTTCTTTACTGATACGTGCAAATCTTTCTCTCGCTGTATTTATCAATGAAGTGACTGTAACATCACCCTGAACTCGCTCTGGTAACAAATCAAAAGGTCCTTTCAACTTGTACCCATACAAAGCTTCTGCTGGAGATATCTTAATTGTGTCATTCATCATAGTATTGATACTATATCGCACTTCATCCAAAGATCTGTCCCAATGTGTATCGGAACCACCCACCGTCATGCAAAGCTTCGATTACTTTCCAATTCGCCCTCTCACATAACCCATTCGCTTCAGGTCTATACGGGATTATAGATACTTTCTTTATTCCCAACAAATTAGCAAGACCGTCTAAAGTCTTATTAATAAACTCCCTACCATTGTCTGTGATCAGACATTCTGGAACACCATATCGACAAATTATCCCCTTAAAGAACGCTTAGCAACTTCCTCAGCTGATTTGTATTTCAGTGGGAAAATCTCGACAAAGCGAGTCAACTCATCAACAACTACTAATAAATGTCTATAACCATAAGCGGACTCTGAGAAGTTACCCAGAATATCCATATGCACTCTCTGAAACGGCCTATGTGGTATGGGATATGAACCCAAACGACACAACACTGTCGTCGCTGGCTTATTCGCATTGCAAATAGCGTACTTCTTCACAAAGGCTTCTACTGCGGAAAACATATTTTTCCAAAAGAACTTTGACCTGACGTTTTCATACGTCTTGTCCACACCCAAATGAGGAGAACCAAATTTACAATGTACAATGTCTAGAACTTGTGGTACTAGACTCTCTGGCACGATGATTTGTGTAATCTCACCCATGCTTTGAGTACTTCGCAAGTTATACTTAACTTTTCTCACCAATAAATTATTCTCCAACTCTAGACCAGAAAAGGCAACTTATACCCTTTCTTCGGTGAAACTCCTAAGAAATGCCTTAGCATCTGACAACAATTTATCTTCATCTTGCTTTTGTTCCAGCAAGCCTATGTCCCAAGTGACATTTTAACCCGTAATATAACACACTGCGTTACTCTCACTATCACGAATAACAATCTCTCCCGAGACTGCCGACTCACTATTTCTCCCCGAAGTATGCACTGAAGAAACGTGTATGTCCTCTACATGCGATCTCTCAGAACTACTAATATCAGAGACATTAGACACCAAATATTTACTCTCTTCTCCACACAGGATTCGGTGTGTATTTCCTCATCCTCGACCGGAAAATATCTGCTCAATGCATCTGCAACTACATTATGCTTACCTTCAATGTATTTGAGGTTTGCATCAAAATCTCTCAATGTTAGGAACCAACGTGCTCTCTTGGGCGACAAATTTGGCTTATTAAAAAGCTCCAACAACGGTTGATGATCTGTAAAAATCTCAACTTTATTTCCCAACAACAACATCTTAAAATGAACAAGGCTAGAGACGACTGCGAAAGCCTCCTTGTCCACAACTGACATCAGCCTTTCGTTACTACCACGCGTTTTGAACTTTCTGCTATAAAAAGCAATTGGGTGTAATTTCCCCTCAAATTTCTGCATCAAACACGCACCTATACCTTCCTGACTCGCGTCAGTCACTAAGGTGAATGGTTGACTAAAATCTGGAAACTTCAAAACTGGTGGGTTCACCAAAGCGTTCTTAAGCTTCTCAAAAGCTAATTGTTGACTATCACCCCAGACAAACTTAACGTCTTCTCGTAACAAATCTGTCAATGGAGACGCTATTGTAGAAAAATTCCACACAAAACCACGAAAGAAACCTGACATACCTAGGAACGAACGAATCTGTTTCCTGGTTTTGGGAACTGGAAAATTCACAATGGCTTTAACTTTCTCATCATTCACTCTAACTCCCTCTTTAGAGATAACATGTCCTAAATAGACAATTTTTCTCTTCAGAAACTCACATTTGGCCAATTTGACCTTTAATCTAGCGAACCGTAATCGCTTGAGGACTTCTTTTAACACCTTTAGATGTTCTTCAATTGTATCTGTGCATATGAGAATGTCATCCATGTACACAAACACCGACTTTCCTAACAAGCCATGAAGTACTGTGTTAACCAGTCTAGTAAATGTTATTGGGGACCCTTGTAATCCAAAAGGCATCCCTATTAATGTCCCTTTGGTACCGAAAATGCTGTATATTTACGGCTACTCTCACAAAGGGGAACCTGTAAAACCCTTGCATAAGATCTATAGATGAATATATATTCTTGCCACCGATCTCAACAAACAAATCAGGCAAACAAGCTACAGGATATCTATCTGGGCATGTTTTTCATTCAATTTACGAAAATCTACACAAACTCTGATACTACCGTCTTTCTTAGGAACTGCAAGCAAAGGAAAATTAAACGGAGAATTGGACGGTCTGATAATGCCTTCCGACTCCCACCTCTGAACTTCTTTTTTACTTCTTCTCTGATCTTAAAAGGAATTCGATATGCTGGAATATATATGGGATTTGTACCCTTTTCTAGACGGATTGAATGTTCTAAAACATCTGTAACTCCTAATTTATCTCCCTTCAAAGCAATGATATCTAGATATTCTTTCAACACTTTCTCTACTTTATCTGAATACTCAGGATAATCAACTTTAGCCAAATGTTCATGTAGAACCTGACTTCGGAACTGTTGCTCCTCGTTAGGAAACATATTCCCGTCTCCACAAAAACTCACTAATTTATGCTCTTCATTAAACTCTTCAAAATCAATTACATAAGTACCCTTGTGATATTTTTTCACTGAGTCTTGATAGCTAACCAATTCTACTGAAGTCACGCCTGCGACTGAAATTTCATTTACTGACACCGTACTCACAACGTCTTTGAATTTCTCGGTTCCCTCAACAACGCACACTTGAGAAGGAAACTTTTTCTCTTTCAGCGACACTTTAACTAATGTAGGAACTCGCAGGTTGCAATTCAATATCTTCCAACAAAAATCCTTTGAAAGATCTTTGCGGAATATCTTCACTCTCTAATGAATGTGCTACACATGTCTCAGACTGTGTCTTAGGTTTCTCACAAGTTTTTTTTCTGTGTATATATGGAACAAAACAACCTGACTCACCTATTGTAATCTCCTGAACTCCCGTAAGAATGTTGATGTTATGTCGCATGGAAGAAGGGTGTCCTAGCAAAACCATTTCACCTAAGGCTAATCCTTCTATGACCAAAAATTATTCTACTATTGTCTTTCCACCGATACAAAGCGTAAGAAATGACGAACCTAAAATATTCAGTTTCCTCGCTTGTACATCACACACTGTCTCACTAGAAGGGACTAATTTGCACTCTGAAACCTCGAGTGAAAAAGGTCAGCATTTACTAAGTTAACTGAGCTACCAGAATCAATGAAAATAAAAATTTCATTGCCATTAGAGAATCCACGTACAATCGGCCTAGGTTCTGTTGACTCTAAGACCTGATTAGTCATTATCCTGTGTCCGTTTTCGAACTTATCTTGTGAAAATTCTGCTGTTCCTTTGTGTATCTAGAACTTGCATCATGTGGAATTCTCCTGTCATATCTAGAAAAGCCTCCCCGTGACTTCCCTGAATAATCTCTACTCTTTGTGGCTGGGCAAAATCTCCATCCATGGTCTGAAGATTTGCAAACTGAACAATATCTCACTCTGCAATTTGATTTACTATGTCCTATTTTATCACAATTAAATCAACGTATCGTTGTGACTGATCTCTCTGGAATTTTCTTCGATTCTACTCGTGCACATGTCTTCGCTGTTGCATCATTTCCCGAATGCGAGCGACTATCATTAT
This sequence comes from Macrobrachium rosenbergii, assembly GCF_040412425.1. Taxonomy (NCBI): domain Eukaryota; kingdom Metazoa; phylum Arthropoda; class Malacostraca; order Decapoda; family Palaemonidae; genus Macrobrachium; species Macrobrachium rosenbergii. Next base: position 9,491,837 of record NC_089783.1, on the reverse strand, counting down.
TCTGTGGTTTGAAACCGCAGCTGACATCTTTGCACCTCCCTGTACAAAACTACTGTCCAGTGTCGGGCATTTTGATAGATTTTTGTTAATCTGTGCAAACAAAAAAGGATTCATCTGTATCCTGATCAATTCTCTTATCAAAACTATCTACAATTACATCTGGGACCGACGTTAAAAGGCAAGCAAAGTGTAACAATCTTTCAAAATTATCTAAAGAGATATTATTTCCAGTTACCCATGGAGAGCCTGTTATAGATTTCTTTAACTCAACTACTGCATCAAATAAATTCGCACTGTATGTGACTAGTGAATCATTGCCCTTCTTTATTTTGAGAAACTCGCAAATTTCGAACTGCGCATTCACGTTGAACTCCGCCATAAGTAGCTTGTAGAAATTTCTGCAGTTCATTCCAAGTTTTACACCTTCTGAACCCGAAACTGCGTGCCCGTTTTCCCAATATCTCCTTTATCTAAATCCAGAAATGATTTAGCCTCTGTTAAAGCTTCAGCGCCATTCGTAATTTTCTTGGAGTTCAGATAATTGTTCACTGACTCAATGAAAGTTTCTATATTTTGGGTTGGCTTCCCGTCAACTAACCCTTTCAAATTACTAATTCCCGCGCTAACGCTCGTCACTTTATGCACCACAACTGATTGGGATGTGCTTGCTGCATCGTCCGGCATTTTGTGAGTAATCACACGCCCTGAGCGTAACAACATAAAAAGAAACCAAAAAGAACACTAGAGAAAGGTAAAGTTACCCCTCTAAAGAAGAATAGAAAACGGAGTTCTGCGCAACTTACGACAATGGGGTACTTACCAATTTGAACAGAAAACGGAGCACCTATCTCTCGACTTCTAACCTGTGACGTCACCCACCCGAAGACGAAGCAAAAAACACCAGCGTGATTATTGTTGAATAATCACTTTGAGTAATTAGCTCACAATCGCCACTATTCACACTTATTTGGGTATTTTGTTAACCCCAAAATTGCTCTAGAGATCATCCAGATCTATTTCACAACTCCCCACTCCCAGTACTCGAATGGAGACGGAAAAAAAAAAAGGTTCCCAGTATTTCACGTAATCCGACCCACTCAGTCATTCAACACGACCCATCTTAAGACTGAGGGTAACCACTCATGACGCTCACGGCCCAGTCACCTTGGGTATCAACGTTATCAATTAGTCTATTAGTAATCTCCCTCTTTCGCCATCATTAAAGACATTAAAATCATGAGGTACTTGCTGCCACCATTTAACTCTGTTACAAGAACAGAATTAACACTTTTTTGAAAGTGTACGTAACGTAATCCTAACGATCTTCTTCAGGAAAAAGGCGTATAAAGATTCGACCCATGACAACATTTTTCTTGCATCTTTTTTTTCCCCTCTCTCTTCTCTCTCTCTCTCTCTCTGTATCACCTCTCTCTCTCTCTCTCTCTCATTTCTCCAAAGCTCAGTTCCCACCCGACCTCACTCATTCTCTCAAAGCAATTGAATGGACTATTTAAAGAAACGCAATAGTTTCTACAAAAATAGGTTTATTATTCAAATAACCCAACAAGAAATGAATAAAACAAAGCAAAGATTAAAATGCATAATAAATGAATTATCGAGTCAGATAACTAAACTCTAAACTGCAAAACACTTCTGATTAAAGAAGTCTCATTATGGCTAATAGCCTGAAAATATCCAAAATCACACATACTCCCCAAATCAATAACTAAAGTCATGTAAAAAAAAAACAGTCTACCACATAGTTAGATTGACAACCACTTGCATGTCCTTTTTCTCACACTCCCAAGTCCACATGTCCACAGACATCTGTCGAAAGAATTAAACATGATAGAAAACTCCCAAAAAATATGAAATGCAAAACACAATAATGGAAAGTGTAAAATGCATAGCCAAGATATGGCAAACGTAACATAACAAAACAATAATATAAAAGAGGTATGAATATTCATATTAAATCTCCCACACCAGTTCAAAAGTTCATAATGATTAGATAATCATGGTAAAAATCACAAGTTCAATTTCCTCCCATAAAAACAGAGATTTGAAACTCTACCTTATCTGCCGATTTTCAAAGCCTGGATCCTCTCCAAAGCTACATCTAGACAACTGCAGTTCTATCACGTTAATGAACGATCAAACTCACTTTTAGGGCAGATTTTGGCATAATCTAGATCAAATTAACGCACGTACTCACGAATATACATAACACTTCGGAGATCACCTGACCGGCAATATTGCTGAGGTTCTCACGCAGATAGCTGAGGAATCAAACTATTTGCTGAACACAAAGATTTTACATTGAGTCTCTCGCCCTAGTTCCATCTGACTCCAAACCTTCCTTCATCACACCTTAAAGCATTGAAGCTATGAAATGCATATATGTGTCCTTTAAAATTGTAGCAGCCATATTTTTCTGAAATATATATATATATATATATATATATATATATATATATATATATATATATATATATATATATATATATATATATATATATATATACAATATATATATACTGTATACACACACACACACACACATACATCAACATATATATATATATATATATATATATATATATATATATATATATATATATATATATATATATATATATATATATATATATATATGTATATATATTGTCATGACGAATGAAGTACCTGGTTATTACACAACTAATCACAGAATTCAAAAATTTACCTCATTTCAGCCAGATACCTGTACTCTCATAACAATAAAAATGACGATTGGGTAACAGGAGAAAGCATATGATAGAATCCCAAGAGAAGTGATGTTTTGGTGTTTGAGGAAGAGGAAAACCCCCAGAAAAGTTGGTTAGGCTGGTTGAGATGATATATCAGAGAACCAGCACAAAAGTAATAACAGCAGTTGCGGAACCAGAAAACTTTGAAGTTAGTGTTGGATTACACCAGGGGTCAGCATTTAGCCCATTTTTGTTTGTGCTGGTCATGGATGTGTTGAGTGAAGAGATCAGGGATGAAGTGCTGTGGGAGTTGTTGTACACTGATGATCTAGTGATTACTGCTGAAGATGAGTGAGGAGGACCTACAGAGAAGGGTTGGAGAGTGACAGGAGTCTTTACAGAGGAGTGGCTTAAGGGTGAATGTGAACAAAACAGAGGTTTTAGTGAGCAGTAAGGAAGATAGAGATAGAATAGTAATACAAGAAAGAAGAGGCTCAATTATAAAACAGGTGGAAAAGTTTAAATATTTAGGATCTACATTAAGCCAAGAGAGAGAATGTGAGGCTGAAGTGGATAGTAGGATAAAAGTGGCATGGGGGAGGTGGAGAGATGTAGCTGGAGTTGTATGTGATAAGAAAATGCCAGCCAAGTTAGAAGTCAAGATCTATAGCACAGTGTTAGACCATTGTTAATGTATGGATCAGAAACATGGGCTCTAAGAAGAAGAGAGGAAGTAAAGCTTGAGAGAACAGAGATGAGAATGCTGAGATGGATCATGAGAATATCGCTGCTTCAGAGACTGGAAAATGATGAAATAAGAAGAAGTGCAGGCTTAGTAAAGAAAACAGAGGTGCTAAGAGAGTCACGATTGAGATGGTATGGGCATGTGTAAAGGATGGATGACGAGGAGGGAGTGAAGAGGGCTTGGGAAGAACCTGTTAGAGGAAGAAGGTCAAGAGGGAGACAGAGAATTAGATGGTGAGATAAAGTGAAGGAAGATATGGAGAGAAGAGGATTGTTGGAGGATGATGCTTTTGATAGAAGGCAATGGAGAAGGCACATCAGGCAACCGACCCAATAACGTAGGGATAACAGTGGGAAAGAAGAAGACTCTAAAGGTAACAGTGATCCCTTGAAAAGCTTATTAATAACGTAAAAAATCAGACTAAGTTTATCAAAGCAAGTGTGAGGTATCAACAGTTAAACAAGAAATATACTAAAGTAAAAGGGCATCACTCTATCCAACATCTTTAACTGTTTCCCTGTTCCTAATTCGCTTCAGCAAACTAAAGGAACAACACATGTTTATCAATTTGCCTTATGCACACAATTAATCCCATTCACTGGTGGTTAATAAATAAAACACTGTTTTTTAAAAGTTAGGTTAAAAATCAAAAATTTATTTCTAAATTCAAAACTTATAATTAGAATTCACAATCTGAAAAATTTACTATTACTTGAAAACAACACAAAATTTAATTACTTCTTCAGTTAAATTACAAAGGTTAATTTATCAAGAAATTAAATCAATCAAGCAAAATTTAAACTATCAAGAATTACTCAAAATTTGAAAAGAAATTCTTAATAAATGAAAATTAAATCAAGCATGCAATTTTAAATTATTAAGAAATACTTAAATTGCTAAGTAAATAAATGTTAAATCACCACTACATAAAATGTGAAAAATTAAGAGATTGCAAACACAAGAACACACAAAATTACACAAAGGATTTACCAAAAACAATTTCACTAAGGCAAAAATCCCTTAATATACCTTATTATACCATGGTAATAATAAGTAAAATTCACTTTACCTTACACAGGTTTGTGAAAACTTGCAAAATCTACCCCAAATGCAGCTGCTCGAGATTCAAAAAACACACTTTTGATAGGCACCATTACGAATATACACACTGCTATCAGATCTCAAAAGCTAAGACTAATACCAGTGACCATACAAATATTTTACATGAATAATTCTCTCTTTCAAAAAGAGAGAGAGAGAGAGAGAGAGAGAGAGAGAGAGAGAGAGAGAGAGAGAGAGGAACCACATGAAATAAGAATGAGCAAATTTTTAGTATTCCAGCAAGAAATGAAACAATCAGGTGATGTCATTATTAAGGCAAAACATTTTGGAGCCAAAACCAACACGTTAGAACAATACGTGATCATAGCAATGCAATCTTACAAAACATGACGTAATCAATCGAGACATGTGCTTTTATTCTCAAAAAGGCTTACATGGCTTAAACAGAAAATCGTATGGGACACGATCAGAACAATACATGATCAGACAATGTAATCTTAAACAGGATGCAACTGCCATGTGCTTCAGTACAATAACTTGTCCATATTTCTCAAAAAGGTACATGTCTTGACCAGAAAATTGTATGGGACAAAGCTCTTAATGAAATCTTAACATGACTCGACTGCTATCTCTCGCTTGTCAGCAGGCAAATTTAACAGGACATAAGCACACATCTCAACTCAAAACAAAGCGATTTCGATGACAGCTAGAACATCTGGTCTAACTTAAACTCTCTCTCCTGCTACTATGCTATTATCAAGAAAGATATTCTCAATTCTAAATTACACTGTTAAGTTATCTAAATCATTAATTCTTGTGAGATCTGACATTACAAAGACATTCATATATAGCTAATACTAATATACAGAATACACGACAATTACAACAGTAAAAATATCAAAACCATGGAACAATGTACATATTGCAAGGCAATATCATGAATAAAATATATATATATATATATATATATATATATATATATATATATATGAAACCAGCATTTCTCCGATTGTGTAATGTGATCAGATAATGGGAGTTATTTGACAGAGATTTGCCTGAGAATGGCAAATCAATAAAGGCATTTTTGTGCTGTCGCTCAGCCATGTAGCCTTCCGGTAATATCGCTTACTGATTTATTGATTTTATTAGAGACTGACGTTAGTAAGCTTTCAGCGATTTTTTTTACATTAAAAAAAGAAAACGTAAGAAATAAAAAATTAATTTGAAATTTGCGGTAATTAAAATACATAAAATATAATACCACAAAACCTTTGTGAGAATGAGAACAATCATTGTTATAAAATTGTGGAAAACCACAGTGATGTACGTATGATTATATATCTAAAAATATATGCTGTTAAAGCTTTCGAGAAAGTACACGATTCTCCTTATCAATTTAGCAAGTTTTCAAAAGTTCTCATTTTCCATATATTTTTAAAAAGTATATGTTTACATATTAGATAGTTTAGTTTTTTCACCAATTACTATTATATTAATGATTTTAAATTTTGAGCATTACTTATTTATAATTATGGATGACCTAATAACTGATAAAAGAGGATTCAAAATATTTAATTTGTATTAATCACCTTTGACTGCATGTTCCCATAACATATAATGATTATCAAGTGGAATGTCGAAACTTTAAACACTGTCGCTATCTAGTCGCTATTTGTACTGCAGAACGTGATGAATTCAACTATGTTGACATTCATGAATGCCATAAATTTCACTTAATTATGTAACATATTCAATAGTCATTATATACAGGCTCCAGCATCATAACACCAATAAGCCGATCTAAAAAGTAATTGATAACATACAAAATGAATGGCTGTATTCATTAGCTTTTAATTGGCAATAATGAAGGCAACTGTTTGTCGGAAACACGTTGTTGCCTGTAGCGAAAAAAAGAGAAGTTAAATATTGATTTCAAACTTTGTTTTTGCCTTCTTTCGTTTCATTCTTTCTTAAATGATTTATATTCTCCACCACAGACACATCATTTAGTGAAACTTCTTAATACGTTTCCATACAGTATTCATTAGCTCCTTCCTTTCTGCCGTACGTAACTGCTCAGATACAAAAGAAAATACTGTTATTTATTCACGATATGCCTGGGTTATTTCTGACTTTGGATCAAATAACGATGTCTATATTACTGTCTCTTTCACATTAATCCTGACGTACTTGAAACAGTTCTGGCTTAGACGCTGATGGTAAGTGTGAAACATATCTTGCTCTTCACCTGGCATTCCAAACAACATTTACTAACTATACTGTTTAGTATTTATAAATGCATTAGATTGATAAGGAGACTGAAATTTATTCTTAATAAGGTAAATCAGTCTTTGTTATTAGTAAATATTTCTATAGATCTTGCTCTTAAATTTTCCTATGCAACTTGTTTTTCGACTTAATAAAAGATTATGGAATTACTAACCAAGCATGTCAAAGATAATTTTGTATTAATTTCGTGAGATTCGATTTTGCTTCAGTGCTCATATTTTCTTTCAACCCTAATGCTGCTTATTTAATTTTAGTTTACATAGCAAATCTAATGACTTCTATTGTAAGATTTGTACCCAATAACATATTCATTATTGTAAATCCCTTCAACTTATTATTTAAATACATAATATAAAACTCTTTCTTTTGAAATATATATCGAGCTAAATACTATAAATCTTCGAAATCGAAAGTGGAACTTATCTTATAATCGATGAGAACTTGCTAAAAGCTCAAGGGAGAGAGAGAGAGAGAGAGAGAGAGAGAGAGAGAGAGAGAGAGAGAGAGAGAGAGAGAGAGAGAGAGAAGCATTTCATGGGTTAAGTTGCCATGCCATTATACCAAGACTGGGAGTCCCTCCTGAATATCTTCGTGAAGATTTATGAAACCAGGTCATGATTATCGCGTATTAATCAGGTTTAAGGAGAAGTGAAATTAGAATGGTGCGGAACTGGGCAAATTACGGTGAACCATTATGCTCGAAGCTTCTAAAATTAAGCCTTTTAAAAATGACTGAAACGTGTGGGAATGATGGATGTAGATCATAAGGACAGGGAACATTCGGCTGAAATTTGAAGGCCTGGTGTTGTAACACTTAAAAAGTTCAATCATGCAATTCAAAGGGTGATAAGCAAACTCAATTTACCGTTTTCGTTTCCCTACTTTAATGATACCTCGTTGAACTGCGTATAAGAAGCTCACAAATAAATCTTTAATTTTTTTTCATAATACGTAATATCTTAAATACCTCGGGATGACGACAAAAGACAGTAAAGTTATGTAATTATGAGTTCCATACCCTTTCAGATTCCTTTTAACATATGGACAAGATTTTATGTTGATACAGGTGCTTGATTCTACGTTAGACATGTGGATGCAATTTTTTTTTTCTAATAAATCAATATGAAGAGCATTACTTAGATCAATTTTAAACATTTTCAAAAACGTCAGTCCATAAATACACCTACTATAGAGTTTCAGGAAAACAGTAGTTTACTGTATTAAGGCAATCTAGTGCTCTATATTGTTACTGGATAACCTTTTACGTTTACTTAAATAAAAAACACGGAGACTTATATCCATTTTTCTATGAAAGCTTTTTAAAATTATATTACACCAGGAAAACAAATAATGTTTTGCCTAAACCCCAAAAGCTTCTTATACACCTGCGGATCCTCTATTTCCTCATGCACAGCCTGATAATACTAATTAAAAAAAAAAAAAAAACGTAGGTTTCAGGTGCCTGGTGAATGGCGCCGTCCTTGTTATGGTACTGTATTCTGGCATTCTAATATTGATTCATCCTTCGGTTATCTCATACTTTTATTATTGTTTGCTTGTATTTTTTTTTTTTTTCATTTTACGCTTTACATTTTGATAAACGTGAGAGGAATTTATAGTTACTAGTTTTCCTTATGCCTGTTATTTCTCCTGCAAAAACTCTGAAAGTAAACATTTTCTATTTTCTTGGAAAATAATAGAGAACATACGCTGTCCGATACTCGGCTGGAAATGGCAAAATGTGCCATGGGTATAATTGTTGAATTAGAATGAGGTTTCTCATCCGAGGTAATTTTCTTCAATTGGAATGTCCAATAATGGCGATGAAAATCAAAATATTTTATTCTTTAGAGAAATTTGCAAATGTCCCTTTTTTTTTAGATGCTTTCTTCCCAACAAGAGGGTTCCGTTAGAAGCAGAGAAACGAGCAAAGTGAAATAAGCTGAAGATTGGAAGTAACGTCCCTTCTTGTGTTTTTATTTTTTTTTAATAACATGTATGACTGAATGGCAAACTGGCATAGAAATGCATCTTTGGAACATTGAGGTACAAGGTGACGTGGAATGATAACATTGTTTAAGAATTAGCAACAGATTTATAAAGCAAATTTGATGGATAGCAGTTACTGATAAAATATTGTTGGAGATATGTAATATCCTCGTGTAATGCCTGCCAGCTGGAGTATGCTCGACAAAGCAAGGTCATAATGGAATTCAGCTTAAAATGATGAAAACAATGACTATAAAAGTTGTTAACCAATCCGGTGAAGGCTTTCTTCCTTTGTACTGATGTGCTAAACCCTTCTTGGTGGCGTGTGACAAGAATGTCCAAAAAAGGAAAATGGTTCCTGAGTTCGTGCTCTACAGTAAATTTGATGTTCGGATGGAATGACTTAATAAAATTAATAAAATTAGTAGGCATTCCGGAGTCAAAACTTGTTCTAAAAAGAGCAAAGGTATAATCAACGCACCTTTAGTAAAATAACGGATGGTAACTGAGGGGCAGGTGTCGAGCATGTGCTCTTCCAGCGAGCGCAAATAGATACCTACAAACATAGGGCCTAAGGGAGAACCCATGGCCATATCATCGATTTGGCTGTCGCTCCCTGGAGAAAAATACCAAAAAACTTAGTAAGGCTGAGTGCGATTTGGAATTTTTTCAGTCTTGTGTTCTTAACCACGTCATCACTAATTTTGTCAAATTTAAACTCTACTGTGTAAGTCATCACTGTATCACATTCATTTCTATTATGAAGCTATCTCTACCTTGCTTAATATGGAGATTTCAATAAACAAATATCCATTAAAAAGTTTTCTGTTGCAAGTAATAACTTACTGCATATTGTTACCGATAGGTTATCATATTTGGATTAGCATGTTTTCAAACTTATTTAATCATAGTATTGAAATATATATTCCAAAGTCATAGCCACTCACGAGAAGAAACTACTTAAGATTGGAGTTACTCTTCCCAGATTCCATACCACCACACGGTCTTTAACTTTTCAAATTACTCTTTAATAAAATGAAAGGAGTTCTTTCTCCCCTTGGGATTAGATTTTTGCGTGCCATGTTTAAACCTTTATATATAGAACTTTTTTAGTAGTTTAGGATTCGTGTTTTCTAGACTCATGAATCTCACTTTAAATCTCGACGCTTCCTCTTTACGCCCACAGATGCAGACTTAGCCCACAAAAACTTTTCTAAACTAACAACCAATTGGCTTCCCTTC